>NC_041383.1:425948500-425954486 GCF_002162155.2 Triticum dicoccoides | reverse complement strand
AGTTCAGTAAACAATAATATTTTATCCCTACAAACTTCAGGCTTTGACCATGTGAAGCATGTGACTTAAGATGCCTTTTTCACATTGACGCCACATGGGTGTTGGATATGTGACATATTATACCATGTCTGTACTATAGCTGTTCCCCAATGCTAGATTTAGTGTGAATTCTTCAACTCATTCATCTTTGGACCAGCTAAAAGTAAATGCAGTTCACATTGTTGGCATGTTTTGAATTTTATGAGCATCGAGGGAAGTATTCATGTTTCATAAATTTTGACTGGGAGTCTCACGGAAAATAAATAGCCGACATATATATGTTACAATATCTAGATTAAAAAATCTCTAGTACATTCATCAGTCTTTGTGAGACCTTATGTGTTTAGTTAAAAAAATATATATGACCCATTGATCTTCCTCCAATGCAGACCTACGATCGGCGTTACATCGCGGAGTGGTTTAGTGCAGGGAACCAGATGTGCCCGCAGACCCAGCAAGTGCTCTTAAACACGACTCTCATTCCTAACCTCCTCATTCGGAGCCTGATAGCAGAGTGGTGCACAGAGAATGGGTTTGCCCTTTCACCACTTGAGAACCAGGAGGAAGATCATATTTGCAACAGTGAGCAGAGAACATTTGATGAAATATTCAACAAGATAACTTCATCATCAAACAGTACTGAACGGAAGCAAGCAATTAAGGGTCTTCGACTCCTTACCAAGCGTAGCAGTGAATTTAGAGCTGTTTTAGAAGAGAGGCCAGATTCCATATCACAAATGACCTTTGCACGGTTTTCTAACCCAGGATTACAAAATGATCCACAAGTAGTGGAGGACATGGTGACTATAATTCTCAACTTTTCACTACATGATAGTAATAAGAAAATAATTGGAGATGACCCAGAAGCAATCCCGTTTCTCATATGGGCACTAAAATCAGGAGACATGGGGAGCCGCAGCAATTCGGCAGCTGCCATCTTCACTCTGTCCGCTCTTGACTCCAACAAGGAGAAGATTGGTGAGTTGGGGGCAATTGAACCTTTGATTGATCTTCTTGAACATGGCAGCATCATAGCAAAGAAAGATGCGGCATCAGCTATTTTCAATCTTTGTATGCTCCATGAGAACAGATCAATAGCTACAAGGAGTGGGATCGTCGATGTGGCAATCAGAGCCATCGGAGATCAGTCTCTTGTTGAGGAATTCTTGGCTATACTTGCTTTATTGTCAAGCAACTATGACATGGTAGAGCTCATGATAGAGTTTGGTGGTGCCACTTGTATGCTCCAAGCAATGAGGGAGAGTGAGTGCAAGCGCAGCAAAGAGAACGCAGCAGTAGTCCTCTTCTCAATCTGTATGTACAATAGGGCAAAGCTGAAAGAGATCGAGGCAGACGAGAATACAAATGGCTCACTGGCTTCTCTTGCACAGAATGGCACTCCAAGAGCAAGGAGGAAGGCTGCAGCCATCCTGGAGATGATGAAGAAAACAAAAACCATGCACATGCACAACAGGCATAGTTCTTGTTAGGATCGGCATCAGAGATGTAGCTGCAGGAACAAGGAGGATGTTCAGTTGGTGTACATATTGAGATACATACAGAGCCATCTTCCTTTTCAGTATATAGGCATTGTATAGATGCAAAGCTAGTGCTAAAGGGTTTTCTCACTGGAACAGGCAGCTGTTGTTCATTTGAAAAATATAGCGTCGTGAATTTTCCCCGGAATGTCGAAGGTAAGGCTTTCCCCAGAGTAGTATTTGCGGAATGGGGAGAACTAATATTTTGTTTCCTTGGTTCTTTTCTTTCATACTAAGAATATCTCTGGCTGTAACACCCCCTGCCAGCCTGCATTAGTCAGTTTTTTATACAATTGAGGATATCACTTTAAATCTCCTTCCAAGAAAAACATTTAAACCTATTATAGTAGAAAACTACCATTGGCTGCTAGATAGTATTATTAAATAATCAGAACATGTTGGGGGGCATTGCAGACTACCTTAAATCCTGTGATATCGTGTAATCAGCGATTTCAGATTGCGAGAGAAGCAGTTATGACTCACGTACAACAGCAGCAAATCCTTTTTGTCTGGTGTGCCAATATCACTTGCAGAAATCTTGTTGTTTGGACTTTTTGATTGCGGTCTGGTAGTGTGAATGGTAACCTGCAACGAAGAAAATGATTTAATGAATAATTTATGCTTGTGAGATATGTTTCCTGTTATGTACTCCCTTCATTCACAAATATAAGATGTTCTAACGTTTTCTGAATCGGGCACATATAGACATGTTTGTGTGTTTGTTCACTCATCCTCCTGTATGTAGTCCATATTGAGATAATCAAAACATCTTATATTTGTGAAAGGAGGGAGTAGTTTACAGCACTTTGGGTTAACAGAAAGATACCACTTATTGTTTCTCCTTTTCAGAACTCCATTTTTGTATAGATTGATTGTTACACATGATGTTTGTAGGCTTGTAGCTCCAGTTTGAGATCATTGAAAACGCAATCCGTATGATTATTTCTCTATTTCCGAACTCCATTTTTGTATAGATTGATTGTTACACATGATGTTTGTAGCTCCAGTTTGAGACCATTGAAAACGCCTATCCGTGTGATTGGCAAAATTCTTAGGATTGCAGTTGCTGCTCTCTGTTTTCAGAGAACGTTGGTATTTTGTTGATTAAACAAACATATTACATAGGGTCTCCCGGATACACTCCGGAGTAGAAATAAAAACAAGAAGAACATTAAGTTCATACACGGTTTACCTAAAACCTGTGTTGCTGCATTAAGTTGCTGACAAATGTGCTTGTAGATGACATCATGAGCGTGTTTGGTATCATTCACTGTTTTTCGGCCCCTTGCATGTGCGACTCAACTGGGTCTGGTTGAGCTAATGCAGGCTTAAAACCATGTTGTGCACATTGTATGATAGCCTGCATTGCATCAGTAGCCGGCCATATTATGTTTCTATTTGGTGGCCTGCATTTGTGCTTCAGAGGTGAGTAGATGCAAACCACGATTGTTTGGTTGTGTGCATGTAGCTGTTTTGCTCGGTGGTCTTACCATCCAAATGCAGCACACTTTACAACGGACATCACATATAAACAACACAACACAATTAACACTACTCCCACACCATTAACACTCAATTTAACAATGCACATGATAGATTAAACACTACCACGTAGGTTTAAAGATGGGATGCCCCTGCACAACCCCAAGATGCTGTTCCTTGGGCAAATTATACACTTTTGACGGCAAATTCATGGGAAGTTCAGAACAATCCACCCAAACTGACAACAAGTTTAACAACTAACTAGACATGAGGAAGAGCATGACGGATGTTGCCCTGGCAGTAGTGCTTTTGGCACATGACCCTGCACATGGTGGAGGTGGAGGCGCTATGAATCTGCACCTTGAAGCTTAGGCCGGACAGGCTCAAGGCAAGCAGGTCACTGGGGATGATCTTGTGCTTCTGAGCCCCTCCCCAGCACCATCTGCTCGTGGAAGATCTGGACCTGGATCCAGAACTCGCAGCATTTGTTAGTACACAACCTGAGGAAGCGAGGAGGCTTCGGGACCTCCTACTCTTCATCAGTGTTCGGAAGGCCTCCGAGATGACAAGCATGGAATGTCATCCATGTCCTTGATGGGCACGTAGAACCTGAGTGGATCTCGTGCCCCCTCCTCATGGCCAAGCCTAGTCCCGCAGAAAATGCCCTAACGACTTGCTCATCTCGGCCATCCCGCCCGGCACGTCCACCCTCTTCAGTCACTTGTTCACCCGGATGATGTCCTCAACCGTCTCGGCGCCAACGGCGACATGCGCCCCTCAACCGGCTTTGTCCCACTCTGTCTTCACGACCTTGTTAGTTTAGAGGATAAGAGTAAGTAAACAACGCATCATACAAGTGGCACTGATCATGGCAGTTGCATTGTTATGATCAGTGCACCATTGTACAGAGCATACAACTGCCACGATCGCGGACAGTGCTATGCTCTGATCATAGCATTGTCCAACTGCAACTGCCACTGATCATGGTTGTTGCAATTGGGTAGTGCTATGATCATATCATAACATTAATAAGTGCATCATTGAACTGCCCAATATGCATGCACATTTGTCCTGGGTGATCATGCATGCATACTTGTCCTACTGTTTATAGCATGCACATGCATTGTCCTACTATGATCATGCAACAACGTAGCACCTATTGTGATCATGCATCAAACAAACTATCATTCTAATCATAGCAAGAACACACTAACCAGTAATGCAAGAAATACCAATCTGATCATACCAATAGTGCACTAACTAGCATTGCAAGAACTACCAATCTAATCATAGCAAGAATAGACTAACTAGAATTGCAAAACCCTACCAATCTAATCATACCAGTAACACACTAGCGATGAAAGAACTACCAAGAACAACCTAGTAAGCACGCTCTAAGCTGGCATAGCATGGCTCCAAATCGATTTGTATCCAATCTAGTGCAATCCAAAATAATCGAATTAGAATGAGGCAAAAAAGGGGAACAAGTAGCGGTTGTCGCTGGAGGGAACACCGACCGCGAACCAAACCTTAGCTAGAACAAGGGGTCGACCTGATGAGGATGACCCGACCATTGCAGGGCCACTAAGGGCCCTTGCCACTTCAGCGATGCTCCTCGTGACGCGTGTGGTGCAAGAAGAGGGGATTCGTCAATGCTGCGGCCGTGCTCCCCTCGGCTTGGCCCGGAGACAGGGAGAAAACCTTCGAATGGGGGTAAAAAAACCCTAATGGGCATGACCAATGTGAAGCAAATATGCCCTAGAGGCAATAATAAAGTTGTTATTTATATTTCCTTATATCATGATAAATGTTTATTATTCATGCTAGAATTGTATTAACCGAAAACTTACATGTGTGAATACATAGACAAAACAAAGTGTCCCTAGTATGCCTCTACTTGACTAGCTCGTTAATCAAAGATGGTTATGTTTCCTGACCATAGACATGTGTTGTCATTTGATGAATGGGAACACATCATTAGAGAATGATGTGATTGACAAGACCCATCCATTAGCTTAGCATAATGATCGTTAAGTTTTATTGCTACTACTCTCTTCATGACTTATACATGTTCTTCTGACTATGAGATTATGCAACTCCCGAATACCGGAGGAACACCTTGTGTGCTATCAAACGTCACAACGTAACTGGGTGATTATAAATATGCTCTACAGGTGTCTCCGAAGGTGTTTGTTGGGTTGGCATGGATCGAGATTAGGATTTGTCACTCCGTGTATCGAAGAGGTATCTCTGGGCCCTCTCAGTAATGCTCATCACTATAAGCCTTGCAAGCAATGTGACTAATGAGTTAATTGCGGGATGAAGCATTACGAAACGAGTAAAGAGACCTGCCAGTAACGAGATTGAACTAGGTATGATGATACCGACGATCGAGTCTCGGGCAAGTAACATACCGATGACAAAGGGAACAACGTATGTTGTTGTGCGGTTTGACCGCTAAAGATCTTCATAGAATATGTAGGAGCCAATATGAGCATCCAGGTTCCGCTATTGGTTATTGATCGAAAATGTGTCTTGATCATGTCTACTTAGTTCTCGAACCCGTAGGGTCGGCACGCTTAACGTTCGATGACGATTTGTATTATGAGTTATATGTTTTTGATGACCGAAGTTTGTTTGGAGTCCCGGATGAGATCACGGACATGACGAGGAGTCTCTAAATGGTCGAGGGGTAAAGATTTATATATTGGAAGGTTATGTTCGGACACCAAAAAAGTTTCGAAGAGGTTCAGACATTTTTCGGAGTACCGAGGGGTTACCGGAACCCCCCGGGGAAGTGTTGGGCCAACATGAGCCTAAGGGAGAGAGAGGGAAGCCCGTGGGGGTGGCTACGCACCCCCTCCTAGGGAGTCCGAATAGGACAAGGAGGAGGGGCGGCGCCCCCTTTCCTTTCCCTCTCCCTCTCC
>NC_041383.1:425868691-425948197 GCF_002162155.2 Triticum dicoccoides | reverse complement strand
GAATCCTACTTGGACTAGGAGTCCAAGTAGGACTCCCCCCATGGCACGCCCCTCCTGGCTGTCGGCCTCTCTCCCCCCTCTTTTATATACGTGGGCAGGGGGCACCCCAAAGGCACATCAATTGTTCTCTTTCCCGTGTGTGGTGTCCTCCCCCATAGTTTACTCCTCCGGTCATAGCGTCGTAGTGCTTAGGCGAAGCCTTGCGCGAATCACATCATCAACACCGTCACCACGCCGTCGTGCTAACGAAATTCTCCCTCGACCCTCTACTGGATCAAGAGTTCGAGGGACGTCATCGAGCTGAACGTGTGCTGAACACGGAGGTGTCATACGTTCAGTACTTGGATCGTGAAGACGTTCGACTACATCAACTGCATTAAGTAACGCTTCCGCTTTCGGTCTATGATGGTACGTGGACACTCTTCCCTCTCGTTGCTATGCATCTCCTAGATAGATCTTGCGTGATCATAGGAAATGTTTTGAAATTGCATGCTACGTTCCCCAACAGTGGCATCCGAGCAAGGTCTATGGGTAGATGGTATGCACGAGTAGAACACAAAGAGTTGTGGGCGATAATAGTCATACTGCTTACCACCAACGTCTTACTTTGATTCGTCGGTATTGTTGGATGAAGCGGCCCGGACCGACATTACATGACTGCGTTCATGAGACTGGTTCTACCGACGTGCTTTGCACACAGGTGGCTGGCGGGTGTCTGTTTCTCCAACTTTAGTTGAATCGAGTTTGACTACGGCCGGTCCTTGTTGAAGCTTAAGACAACACACTTGACGAAAAATCGTTGTGGTTTTGATGCGTAGGTAAGAACGGTTCTTGCTAAAAGCCCGTAGCAGCCACGTAAAACTTGCAACAACAAAGTAGAGGACGTTTAACTTGTTTTTGCAGGGCTTGTTGTGATGTGATATGGTCAAGACATGATGTGATATAAATTGTTGTATGAGATGATCATGTTTTGTAACAGAGTTATCGGCAACTGGCAGGAGCCATATAGTTGTCGCTTTATTGTATGAAATGCAATTGCCATGTAATTGCTTTACTTTATCACACCGGTGACAATGGAGATCATGACGGTGCTTTAGAGATGGTGATCAAAGGCACAAGATGATGATGGCCATATCATGTCATATATTTTGATTGCATGTGATGTTTATCTTTTATGCATCTTATTTTGCTTAGTATGACGGTAGCATTATAAGATAATCCCTCACTAAATTTCAAGGTATAAGTGTTCTCCCTGAGTATGCACCATTGCTACAGTCCGTCATGCCGAGACACCACGTGATGATCGGGTGTGATAAGCTCTACGTTCACATACAACGGGTGCAAGCCAGTCTTGCATGTGCAGAATACTCGGGTTAAACTTGACGAGCCTAGCATGTGCAGATATGGCCTCGGAACACTGTTACCGAAAGGTCGAACGTGAATCATATAGTAGATATGATCAACATAGAGATGTTCACCATTGAAAACTACTCCATATCACGTGATGACCGGACATGGTTTAGTCGATATGGATCACGTGATCATTTAGATGACTAGAGGGATGTCTATCTAAGTGGGAGTTCTTTAGTAATATGATTAATTGAACTTTAATTTATCATGAACTTAGTCATGATAGTTGTTTTGCATATCTATGTTGTTGTAGATCAATGGCCCATGCTACCGTTCCCTTGAATTTTAATGCGTTCCTAGAGAAAGCTAAGTTGAAAGATGATGGTAGAAATTACACGGACTGGGTCCATAACTTGAGGATTATCCTCATTGTTGCACAAAAAAATTATGTCCTTGAAGCACCGCTAGGTGTACCACCTACGCCAGCAACTGCAGACATTGTGAATGTCTGGCAGTCGCGTGTTGATGACTACTGGATAGTTCAGTGTGACATGCTTTACAGCTTAGAATCGGGACTTCAAAGACGTTTTGAACGTCATGGAGCATATGAGATGTTCCAAGAGTTGAAGTTAATATTTCAAGCAAATGCCCGAGTTGAGAGATGTGAAGTCTCCAACAAGTTCTATAGCTCCAAGATGGAGGAGAATAGTTCTGTCAGTGAACACATACTTAGAATGTCTGGGTACCATAAACACTTGACTCAGCTAGGAGTTAATCCTCCTGATGATAGTGTCATTGACAGAGTTCTTCAATCACTGCCACCAAGCTATAAAGGCTTCGTGATGAACTATAATATGCAAGGGATGGAAAAGACAATTCCCGAGCTCTTCGCAATGCTAAAGGCTGCGGAGGTAGAAATCAAGAAGGAGCATCAGGTGTTGATGGTTAACAAGACCACTAGTTTCAAAGAAAAGGGGCAAAGGGAAGAAGGGGAACTTCAAGAAGAATAGCAAGCAAGTTGCTACTCCCGGGAAGAAGCCCAAGTCTGGACCTAAGCCTGAAACTGAGTGCTTCTACTGCAAAGGGACTGGTCACTGGAAGAGAAACTGCCCAAAGTATTAGGCGGATAAGAAGGATGGCAAAGTGAAAGGTATATTTGATATACATGTTATTGATGTGTACCTTACTAATGCTCGTAGTAGCGCATGGGTATTTGATACTAGTTCTGTTGCTCATATTTGCAACTCGAAAGAGGGGCTACGGATTAAACAAAGATTGGCTAAGGACGAGGTGACGATGCGCGTCAGAAATGGTTCCAAGGTCGACGTGATCACCGTCGGCATGCTACCTCTACATCTACCTTCGGGATTAGTTTTAGACCTGAATAATTGTTATTTGGTGCCAGCGTTGAGCATGAACATTATATCTAGATCTTGTTTGATGCGAGACGGTTATTCATTTAAATCAGAGAATAATGGTTGTTCTATTAATATGAGTAATATCGTTTATGGTCATGCACCCTTGATGAGTGGTCTATTTTTGTTGAATCTCGATCGTAGTGATACACATGTTCATAATATTGAAGCCAAAAGATGCAAAGTTGATAATGATAATGCAACTTATTTGTGGCACTGCCGTTTAGGTCATATTGGTGTAAAGCACATGAAGAAACTCCATGCTGATGGGCTTTTGGAATCACTTGATTATGAATCACTTGGTGCATGCAAACCATGCCTCATTGGCAAGATGACTAAGACTCTGTTCTCCGGAACAATGGAACAAGCCACTGACTTATTGGAAATAATACATACCGATGTATGCGGTCCGATGAGTGTTGAGGCTCGCGGCGGGTATCGTTATTTTCTGACCTTCACAGATGATTTGAGCAAATATGGGTGTATCTACTTAATGAAACATAAGTCTGAAACATTTGAAAAGTTCAAAGAATTTCAGAGTGAAGTGGAAAATCATTGTAACAAGAAAATAAAGTTTCTATGATCTGATCGTGGAGGCGAATATTTGAGTTATGAGTTTGGTCTTCATTTGAAACAATGTGGAATAGTTTCGCAACTCATGCCACCTAGAACACCACAGCGTAATGGTGTGTCCGAACATCGTAACTGTACTTTATTAGATATGGTGCGATCTATGATGTCTCTTACTGATTTACCGCTATCATTTTGGGGTTATTCTTTAGAGACGACTGCATTCATGTTAAATAGGGCACCATCTAAATCCATTGAGACGATATCATATGAACTGTGGTTTGGCAAGAAACCCAAGCTGTCGTTTCTTAAAGTTTGGGGCTGCGATGCTTATGTGAAAAAGCTTCAACCTGATAAGCTCGAACCCAAATCGGAGAAATGCGTCTTCATAGGATACCCAAAGGAAACTATTGGGTACACCTTCTATTACAGATCCGAAGGCAAGATATTTGTTGCTAAGAATGGATCCTTTCTAGAGAAGGAGTTTCTCTCGAAAGAAGTGAGTGGGAGGAAAGTAGAACTTGATGAGGTAATTGTATCTTCTGTCGAATTGGAAAGTAGTTTATCACGGAAATTAGTTCCAGTGGTTCCTACACCAATTAGTGAGGAAGCTAATGATGATGATCATGAAACTTCAGATCAAGTTACTACCGAACCTCGTAGGTCAACCAGAGTATGGTCCGCACGAGAGTGGTACAGAAATCCTTTTCTAGAAGTCATGTTACTAGACCATGATGAACCTACGAACTATGAGGAAGCGATGATGAGCCCAGATTCCGCAAAATGGCTTGAGGCCATGAAATCTGAGATGGGATCCATGTATGAGAACAATGTGTGGACTTTGGTGGACTTGCCCGATGATCGGTAAGCCATAGAAAATAAATGGATCTTCAAGAAGAAGACTGACGCTGATGGTAATGTTACTGTCTACAAAGCTCAACTTGTTGCAGAAGGTTTTCGACAAGTTCAAGGAGTTGACTATGATGAGACCTTCTCACCCGTAGCGATGCTTAAGTCTGTCCGAATCATGTTAGCAATTGCTGCATTTTATGATTATGAAATTTGGCAAATGGATGTCAAAACTGCATTCCTTAATGGATTTCTTAAAGAAGAGTTGTATATGGCAATCAGAAGGTTTTGTTGATCCAAAAGGTGCTAACAAAGTGTGCAAGCTCCAGCGATCCATTTATGGACTGGTGCAAGCCTCTCGGAGTTGGAATATACGCTTTGATAATGTGATCAAAGCATATGGTTTTATACAGACTTTTGGAGAAGCTTGTATTTACAAGAAAGTGAGTGGGAGCTCTGTAGCATTTCTAATATTACATGTGGATGACATATTATTGATTGGAAATAATACAGAATTTCTGGATAGCATAAAAGGATACTTGAATAAGAATTTTCAATGAAAGACCTTGGTGAAGCTGCTTATATATTGGGCATCAAGATCTATAGAGATAGATCAAGACGTTTAATTGGACTTTCACAAAGCACATACCTTGATAAAGTTTTGAAGAAGTTCAAAATGGATCAGTCAAAGAAAGGGTTCTTGCATGTGTTACAAGGTGTGAAGTTGAGTCAGACTCAATGCCCGACCACTGTAGAAGATAGAGAGAAAATTGAAGTCATTCCCTATGCCTCAACCATAGGTTCTATCATGTATGCAATGTTGTGTACCAGACCTGATGTGTGCCTTGCAAGAAATTTAGCAGGGAGGTACCAAAGTAATCCAGGAGTGGATCACTGGACAACGGTCAAGAACATCCTGAAATACCTGAAAAGGACTAAGGATATGTTTTTGTTTATGGAGGTGATAAAGAGCTTGTCGTAAATGGTTACATCGATGCAAGCTTTAACACTAATCCAAATGACTCTAAGTGACAAACCGGATATGTATTTATATCGAATGGTGGAGCTGTCAGTTGGTGCAGTTCCAAGCAGAGCGTCGTGGCGGGATCTACGTGTGAAGCGGAGTACATAGCTGCTTCGGAAGCAGCAAATGAAGGAGTCTAGATGAAGAAGTTCATATCCGATCTAGGTGTAATACCTAGTGCATCAGGTCCAATGAAAATCTTTTGTGACAATACTGGAGCAATTGCTTTGGCAAAGGAATCTAGATTTCACAAAAGAACCAAACACATCAAGAGACGCTTCAATTCCATCCGCGATCAAGTCAAGGAGGGAGACATAGAAATTTGCAAGATACATACGGATCTGAATGTTGCAGACCCGTTGACTAAGCCTCTTCCACGAGCAAAACATGATCAGCACCAAGACTCCATGGGTGTTAGAATCATTACTATGTAATCTAGATTATTGACTCTAGTGCAAGTGGGAGACTGCAGGAAATATGCCCTAGAAGCAATAATAAAGATGTTATTTATATTTTTATATCATGATGTATGTTTATTATTCTTTCTAGAATTGTATTAATCGGAAACTTAGTACATGTGTGAATACATAGACAAAACAAAGTGTCCCTAGTATGCCTCTACTTGACTAGCTCGTTAATCAAAGATGGTTATGTTTCCTGACCATAGACATGTGTTGTCATTTGATGAACGGGATCACATCATTAGAGAATGATGTGATGGACAAGACCCATCCGTTAGCTTAGCATAATGATCGTTAAGTTTTATTGCTACTACTCTCTTCATGACTTATACATGTTCCTCTAACTATGAGATTATGCACCTCCCGAATACCAGAGGAACACCTTATGTTCTATCAAACGTCACAACGTAATTGGGTGATTATAAATATGCTCTACAGGTGTCTCCGAAGGTGTTTGTTGGGTTGGCATAGATCGAGATTAGGATTTGTCACTCCATGTATCGGAGAGGTATCTCTAGGACCTCTCGGTAATGCTCATCACTATAAGCCTTGCAAGCAATGTGACTAATGAGTTAGTTGCGGGATGAAGAATTACGGAATGAGTAAAGAGACTTGCCGTAACAAGATTGAACTAGGTATGATGATACCGATGACCGAATCTCGAGCAAGTAACATACCTATGACAAAGGGAACAACGTATGTTGTTGTGCGGTTTGACCGATAAACATCTTCATAGAATATGTAGGAGCCAGTATGAGCATCCAAGTTCCGCTGTTGGTTATTGATTGGAAATGTGTCTCGGTCATGTCTACATACTTCTCAAACCCTTAGGGTCTGCAAGCTTAACGTTTGATGACGATTTGTATTATGAGTTATGTGTTTTTGATGACCTAAGTTTGTTCGGAGTCCCGGATGAGATCATGAACATGACGAGAAGTCTCGAAATGGTCGAGAGCTAAAGATTGATATATTGGAAGGTTATGTTTGGACACCAGAAAAGTTTTAGAGAGGTTCGGACATTTTTTGGAGTACCGAGGGGTTACTGGAACCCCCCGGAGAAGTGTTGGGCCAACATGGGCCTAAGGGAAAGAGAGGGAAGCCCTCACGGGGTGGCCGCGCCCCCTCCCCCTCCTAGGGAGTCCGAATAGGACAAGGAGGAGGGGGCGGCGCCCTCCTCCCTTTCCCTCTCCCTCTCCTTCCTATTCCCTCCGGTGAAAAAAAGGTAAAGGGAGGGAGCGAATCCTACTTGGACTAGGAGTCCAAGTAGGACTCCCCCCATGGTGTGCCCCACCTGGCCGCCAGCCTCTCTCCCCCTCCTTTATATACATGGGCAGGGGGCACCCCAAAGGCACATCAATTGTTCTCTTTGCCGTGTGCGGTGCCGCCCTCCATAGTTAACTCCTCCGATCATAGCATCGTAGTTCTTAGGCAAAGCCATGCACGGATCACATCATGAACACCGTCACCATGTCATCGTGCTAACGAAATTCTCCGTGGACCCTCTACTGGATCAAGAGTTCGAGGGACGTCATTGAGCTGAACATGTGCTGAACACGGAGGTGTTGTACGTTCGGTACTTGGATCGGTTGGATCGTGAAGACGTTCGACTACATCAATCGCGTTAACTAATGCTTCCGCTTTCGGTCTATGAGGGTACGTGGACACACTCTTCCCTCTCGTTGCTATGCATCTCCTAGATAGATCTTGCGTGATCGTAGGAATTTTTTGAAATTGCATGCTACGTTCCCCAAGACAATGGGCTTCCCGTGGCCACCACCATCGCAACCGACGTGCTACCATCCGCCACCACTATAGATGAGCTTCCCTTCATAGCCGCATCGACCAGCACAAACACCGATGGTCGTTCAATGGCCGCTAACCATGACCTGGTGGAGATGACGGAGGGGCTCGGATAGTCGCCATGAGGTCAATGCCTTGTCAGGCGAGGCTGGCCACCCATCGGTCCTGGGTGAGGTTGTTGCGAGTGAGGATGAGAGTGAGACAATGCGGATGAGGGTTGGCCATCGGAGAGCAAGGGATCAGACGGTGGGAGAAAGTATGCGAGTGTGGTGTGAATGGGATAGGGTGATGATGGGAAAGGGGGGAGGGGTTGTGAGATGTCATGTCACCTCCCACGCTTCCCAATGCATGCATGCGAGAGCCACACCTAGCTCGTAAAAAATGGTTGAATCGGTCGTTCCCCCTCAGCCTGGCCCGAGAATGCTTTAAGTTTCATGTGGGCCGAGAAACGCATGCAACCCAGCCTACCAAACACCCATTTTTGCATTACCCGGTCCTGGTTGGGCCTCCTGGAGGCTACCAAACACACCCTAATAGATGATTGGTCTCGAGTAGGGATAGTTAAAGTTTTGCACCAGTGATAGGCAAATGAAAGCGAAGATCAATGTTCTGAAGTGCTTTTCCCAAGCCAAATAGACAACACGGTGAAGGGTCATCGTCTCAGCCAGTTCGGGAGACAGAGCACTAGGTAGAGACTTGGTACATGCAGCAACATAATGAGGAGTACAGTCCCTGGCAACGCTGGAGACACAAAAGAGCTTCACCTCCTTCCACACATGTGTTGGTGTTGCAAATGGGAAAAAGAGGAGAGCATGTTGAATACCTTCAGTGCACCCACAATGGATGCACAAATCCGATGCTGACACATGATGATGGTGTAGTACTGCAGTTGCAACCTGGATGAAAGGCAAACATGAGCCAAATGCCATAGAACCACCTTCATTTTCTTAGGAGCTTTAATAGATGATAGAGGCAAAGGTGTCCCAATGTTTCGATGAGATAGCTATCGTTTTTGGTGGAAGTCAACTTTGACGATCCAACTATGAACATGCGAAGATGTCGCATGTTAGAAATCGCTAAACCCACTCCGAGAGGTTATTGAGCATGCCGGAGCACGATCAACCTAACCACGAGGGTCTATTTCCTTCAAGCAAATGAAGAACAAGGAAGAAACTGAGATTGCAATCTAAATATTATGAATATGAGAGGAAAGCTTTATTAATCAAGTGGGGTTCTGTGACGTCTTTGGTTTGGTCGTTGAAAAAAAATGAAGGACGCAAGTTGCAGCTATGGAAAACTTTAATCTAAACAAAACCCCTAGTCTAAAACGACGCCTAAGGGCTGTATTTGTAGGGAGACACAGGGGAACTTCATCCACCCTTGGCAAGGTGGGACTAAATTCTGTACTAAGTCATTTTCCCTATTAATATGGACTCTAAAACAAGCCTATTAAGTGTATTTCGAAATTACATCGGCCTGGACCAAAATAAGGTGTCGCTACACCTATATTAAGCTATACAGATTTTATGAAAGACCATCTTGTATATTTCGTCCATGTCCTTTTATATCATCATGGTGGCTCCAAAGTGCTGAAAACCGCACCAGAAACGTTGTTCTTGTTCCCCTTGCACATGCCATCTCCTCCATGCTTGATCATGCTCCAATGTTCATAGTTCCTGTCCATGCTAGGCCCTTCATTTATAAGCAAAACAAATGTATCCAATTTAGGCAGCATCATATTCTCATGAACATTAGAATCATTACCAAGAAACAGAAGTACCTGGTAATTTAATTGACGTGCGCGAGCTCTAATAATTGGTCCAGTATATGTAGTAGCAAGGGTTCTGGGTGTGATTTTGGTAGTGATGTCCTCATCATCCTCCCCTTATTGAATTGAAGTCGTCCTCGACGAAAGCTCCTGAGATTACTGACGATGCCGGAAGCAGGATCAGCCTGACCACGAGGGTCTATTTCCTACAAGCAAACCAAGAACAAGCAAGAAACTAAGATTGTATATCTGGATATTGCAAATATAAGAGGAAAGCATTATTAATCTAGTGGGGTTCTATGACGTCTTGGTCTGGTCAGTGAACACAGACGAAGGAAGCGAGTTGCAGCTATGGCGAACTTTAATCTAAACAAAATCCCCAGTCTAAAACGACACCTAAGGGCTGTATTTATAGGGAGACCGAGGGGAATTTTGTCCACCCTTGGCAAGGTGGGACTAAAATTCTGTCCTAAGTTGTTTTCCCCATTAATACAGACTCTAAAACCAGCCTATTAAGTGTATTTCAAAATTACATGGGTCTGGCCCAAAAATAAGGTGTCACGACACCTATATTAAGCTAAGGACGAAATTTATGAAAGACCATCTTGTATATTTCGTCCATGTCCTTGTATATCATCATGGTGGCCCCAAAGTGCTGAAAGCTACACCAGAAACATTGTTCTTGTGCCCCTTGCGCATGCCATCCCCTCCATGCTTGATCATGCTCCAATGTTCATCGTTCTTATCCATGTTGGACCCTTCATTTATAAGCAAAACAAATGTATCCAATTTAGGCAGCATCATTTCTTATGAGCATTAGAATCATTACCAAGAAACGAAAGTACCTGGTAATTTAATTGGTGTGCGCGAGCTCTAGTAATTGGTCCTGTATATTTAGCAGTAGGGGTTGTGGGTGTAACTATGATGTACTCATCAATAGTCCAACTGCCTTCCACTGTTTTCTTCTATTAATCCAAGATTTTTATTGCTATAAACACACTTTGCATTGCATTCTCTAGCAATCTTCACTCTCTTGAAATCGGCCCGCCCAACAGAGGTGAGTATTCTTTTGGAAGCAACTTCCTCATCCTCCTGCTCCTCTTTAATCCCATCTTCTCCCACTTCACCCCCTCCAGCCCATATTCCTCTCCATTCAAAATGCATATAGGATCTACAAACTCATGATACACTCATTGAAATCAGCTTCCCCCCCTTCCATGTGATCAGTTTGAGGTACACTCCCCATCCCCGAATGCGCAACTACAACTTGACCACTACTATCTTTTGGCAGAGTCGACATGCTATGGCTGGACGTGTTAAAATTAACAAGATTATGCATTAAAAAGTGTACATTTCTCCTACAAGCCCAACTAGGATATGAACTATCTGCATATACTCCTACAAACAAGCCTAAGTAGTAAACTAGTGCAAGATCTGAGTGTTTTCCTTACCTAATCATCGAGTTCTTGCAAGTGATGGATGAGGATGGACTCGCGGGAGGCTTGCCAGTGATGGACAGGTATGTACTTGATAGAGGCTTCGGTTTGGGGGCGTCCTCCACCACACACTAGTCATGTGATAGGAGACAAACGAAAAAAGCTCATGGGGCGTCAATGTATGCCGATGGGATGGACTGAGAGAAGATGGAGGCCTAGTCATCGGAATTGGCTGGAGGCATGTGGAGGCTACGTTGCAACTCGCGGTGAGTGGTGGGGGCTGGAGACACTACTGGAATCAGAGTATTTGCCATCAACCACTTCTTTGTCGTCTGCTAGCTGACGACAAAGGAGGTCTCTGCCAGGCCGCCCCGCCCCCTCCCCTGCAGCGGCTCTCCTGCATCGGGCCCCTCCTCCACCGTCCGCCCCCTCCCAAGGTGAACTCTCTTCTCCTCTTTTTCTATTTTTTTGGATTCAGTTTAGGTTTAGGTTTGGTTTTTTTTTCTGTTTTTTAGGTTTAGGTTTAGATATAGTTTAGTTTAGGTTAAGAAGAAAGAAGAAAAATGAAAAAAAAAGAAAAGAAGAAGAAGAATAAGAAGAGAACCAGGTCGAGGGGTGCGTCGGCGCCAACGGAACCGGGACGAGGATCGCCGATTGCCAAAACTAGGGTCGAGGGTCAGGAACGAGGGTCAAGGATTGCTGGTGGGATCTCCGCTCACCGAGGGGATAGATGGTGGTGGCAGTGGGTCCCGCCGGTCCCAGCACCGTTGCCTAGGCTGAGAATCCCCTGGTCCAAGTGCTGACCCATCGACCGTGCGTTGCCATACCTGAGGGCGCCCGGGGATGAGTTGCTTAGGGGGTTCCTCGACATCGATGGAACCCTAAATGATTGCTATTTAGGTTAGGGGGTGCCTTGGGGTCGACGAAAGCCTGAATGACATCTATATAGGTCAGGGGTGCCTTAACATCGACGGAACCCTGAATGACATATATTTTGGTGGCATCCTATTGTAAATATTTAGTTAGGTTGATGGCAAAAATAATAATGCTATGTTACTCATCTTTGGATTTAAATGTGCAGTTGTTTCGCCGCCGCGAGGGTCTGGTATTCGACAAGCTTCGCCACTGTGTTCGTGGGTGAGCACAAATGACATCCCCTCCTCCCCCCTTCATAATGTTCTCTATTCCGGTCTTCGTGCCGATGAAACTTGCTAGCTATAGGTGTCTTCAATCATCAGTATGCGTGACCAGTATGCGTCTCCTGTTCGAAAGGGTTACAGTTATAAATATGCATGCATTTGCATATTTATAACCGTGATAGATTGGGTTCGTTTTCCCATATGCTATGCTCTAGATCCGATGCATAATTTCATCAGTGCCTCCCTGTTGTTCTTCGGGTACACATCCTCTATGTTTATTGCCGAGACGTGTATCAGGAGAACAACGGGGAGGTACTACCAAAATTTTGCATCGGATCCGAAGCAGAGCATAGGAAAACGAACCCAGTCTACACATACTCGGGTGGGATTAGGACCTATCTTTACCTATTAGCGTGTAGGTTGCATGGACGTAATAAAATTGACAAACTAGATTAACTGATGAATATACATGTTGAATTATATATATATATATATATATATATGTGTGTGTGTGTGTGTGTGTGTGTGTGTGTATGTGTGTGTGTAGTAGTAGTAGGCAAGATGAGTGATTGTGTGTGGATGTACACTGATCACACTAGCTAGAAAGACATGACCAATGAATGGTTAACAAAAACCAAGGGGTTTGTGAGATCCGCATTTCAAATGGCCAGAGAAAAACCTGGTGCCCATGTGTCCGATGCGACAAGTACCACAAGTGGACAGAGGATGAAGTGGGTAAACACCTGCAGAAGAGTGGTTTTATGCCCGGTTATACGGTGTGGACATTTGATGGTGAGTCTGCCCAACGTGCCAGAGCTGAGCTGGTTCGTCGTTGCACCGACGAGCATGGTATCGGGATGGAAGACATGGTGCAAGACTTTAATGATGCTTAGGATTCGGACAATGAGATGGAGGAATCTGCAAAGGCCTTCAATCAAATGTTGGAGTCTTCAAAATGTCCTATCCACGAGCACACTGAACTTTGTCAGCTGGATGGCATCTCACAAGTAATGGCTCCAAAGGCTCAATTCAACTTGGGCAGAGAATGCTACGACGTGATGATGATAGTATTTGGACGCTTTCTACCCAAAGGCCATGTAATTTCTGCAAACCTGTACCAGTCAGACAAAATCCTCCGTGCACTTAAGATGCCCTATGAGAAGATAGATGCCTGTGAGAAAGGATGTGCCTTATTTAGGCTTGAGTATGCATACTTGAACTATTGTCCCATTTGCAAGTCTTCCAGGTATGTTGTGGTAGACAATGGTATGGGTGAGAATACGCAAACCAAAATCCCCATTAATTTTCTTTGGTATATGCCAATCGTACCAAGACTTCAACGTCTTTTCATGGTCGAAGAGACGGCCAGATAGATGACATGGCACAAAATGGGCAAAAGAACCAAACTAGATGCAGATGGGAATCTGATGATGGTACACACATCGGATGGTTCTGCATGGAAGCACTTTGATGCATTACATGAGCAAAAAGCGACAGATCCAAGGCATCCTTGAGTCGCCATCATCACGGATGGGTTCAATGTGTTTGGTCTGATGGCAACCCAATACAGTTGTTGGCCCGTATTTTTCATTCCACTCAATCTCCCCCCGGATAGATTATGCAAAGAAAGAACATTTTCCTAACGTTGATAATTCCAGGGCCCAACTATCTGGGGAAGAATATGAATGTGTACATGCAGCCGCTTAAGGATGAATTGTAAGAAGCTTGGGATAATGGGTTCAAGACATACGACGCCGCTAGACAACAAACTTCATAATGCGTGTCTGGTACATGTACTCAATGCATGACTTGCTGGCGTATGCACTATTCGCTGGCTGGTGTGTGCATGGAAGGTTCCCGTGCCCCACATGCAAGGCAGCTCTTGAGTTTCGTTGGCTGCAAGCGGGTCGCAAGTTTTCTTGCTTCGATTTGCATAGACAGTTCCTGGATCCTTAAGTTCGGGAAAGACAAGAATAACTTCATCAAAGGTAGAGTTGTCAAAAACTATGCACCACCTGCGTTGACAGGCCAAGAGACCCTGGATTAGTTAAACGCTCTCAAGCCAGATCTAGAGCATCCAGGGTATTTCAAGGGGTATAATTTGGAACACGCCTGGACTCACAAGACATGCTTGTGGGATATGCCTTACTTCAAAGACCTCATTTGCCCACACAACATCGACATGATGCACACTGAAAAGAATATCGCCCTGGCCCTTTTTGGTACATTGTTCGGCATAAAGGGGAAGTCAAAGGATAATACTAAGGCTAGAGTCGATCAAGAGGCGCTATGTGATAGACCGTTACAAAACATGCAAGAACCGAAAGGAAAGCAGAACTGGACGAAGCCAAAGGCATGGTTCAATCTTGGAAGGCCAACTATGAGGGAAATTATCTTGTGGGTGAAAATGTAGTTGATGTTCCCTGATGGGTATGCAGCAAATCTAAAGAGGGGAGCGAGTCTTGAAAAATTGAAAATATTTGGTCTCAAGAGTCATGATTGACACATATGGCTTGAGCGGGTAATGTCGGTGATGTTGCGTGGCTTTCATCCCTGAGGATGAATGGCTAGTACTGGCAGAGCTGAGCTACTTCTTCCGTGTTCTTTGTGCCAAAGAACTATCGCCTGGCGTGCTAGAAGAAATGGAAGAGTTGGCGCCAAAGTTCATCTGCAAGTTAGAGAAGATCTTTCCACCGGGCTTCTTTAATCCAATACAGCATTTGATTTTGCATCTCCCAACCGAGGCAAGATTGGGGGCCGTGCAAAATCGTTGGTGCTACGCAACTGAGAGGATGTAGAAGAAGCTTTGAGAAAAATGTAAAAATAAACGTAGAATTGAAGCATCGATGGCCGAGGCATACATTACTGAGGAGGCGGCAAACTTCGTGAAAGCACACTACGAAGCCAAAAATTGTCATTTGCATAATCCGAAGCCTCGGTACAATGCTGGCGACCCTAAAAAGGTGGATCAACCTCAGCCTATTCAGAGGGAAGCTCATACCAGCCGGTGCTTTGAAACCAATATCATTGTATGTCAAAGAATGGCAGACCATTTCGTTGTATATCTTCAACAACCTAACAGAAGTGCGGCTGTACATCGAGTTAGTTCTCGGTATATTGTTTCGCAACTTCTAATTCCTTTGGACTGCTCTTATTCCCAGATATTTGATACAGTCAATACGTTGCCAAATTCTCAGATGGAGCGGTGATCCAAAAGGAATCCATCAAAGAGTATGAGCTTCTGGCAAAGCATGGAGGCGGCTTTCCCGATTTCATCTCTTGGTTCAAACAAACGGTAATTTCCATTAGACCATTTCATTTCTTCGTGTAATTTGCGACTAATGCAACAATCCTTTCGTATTAAACTTGTAGGCTAATTCAGAGTCTATGGACGCCAAATTGAAACAAGTCGCTAATGGTTTTGACTATAAGGTCCATTCATTTGACTAATACGACATCAATGGGTATCGCTTTCGTACCTTTGGCAAAGAGCTATCTATGGCCGACCAAAAGTCTACAAATTGTTGTGTCTGTGCTATCAGAGAAGGAGGTACCGAGTATTATGGGAGAGTTGAAGCAATTTATGAACTTCTATTCTATGGTGAAAACCCACCGAATGTCGTAGTCTTCAAATGTTATTGGTTCCAGCCGAAGGAGACCAGAAGGACTCATGAACATATAGGGCTAATCGAAATCAAACAAAGCACCCATTTCGATGTTCCTGATGTCTATATTATGGCTCAACAGGCGACCCAAGTATTCTATCTACCGTGGGCCGGCCAAACTGATCCAAATCTGAATGGTTGGGATGTCGTTTATGAAATGTTGCTATGTGTTAGACCACCTCCCCCCCAATGAAGAGGATTATGAACCTCACATTAACCTAGACACATATGAAGGAGAATTATTCCAAGAAACACGTCTTTCCAAAAAACATTTCAAGAACCGCTCTACTTCACCCCAGAACATTGAAGTAGACAGCGACAGTGAATCTGACTTCACCCCTGAGCCGGAACAAGAAGAGCCGAAACAAGAAGAGGTTACTGTTGTGGATGACCTATCAATACTTGACCGATTACATAAAGGTGGCCTTCCACATGTTGATGTCACTGAACCCGATGAGCACGTCATTCATTATACTGATGATAATGATGCATTTATTGATCCCAGAGCATATATAGACGATCAAGATTATTATTAGTTCGTGTCAGGTATTCAATTTGTATTATATACATATATATTGTTAGTTCATGTTACGTATTGATTTTTTTATGTTGTACTTGATGATGATACACTTAATTTATATACATATCATTATTCATGTCCGTATTAAAAAAATTATGTTGTACTAATTTCGTTTACTTTTTGTCATGACAGGTGTTGAAAGATGGTGGGAGCGGGTCCGGACCGCTCTGAGGCTCCTTCTTCATCGGCGCGTGGTGGGAGGGGTACTTCCATTCCACCCCAGTCTCTCCGGAGAGTGTTGCTCGACAGTATGCACACACCAGTGGGTGCTTCTTCGTTGGCGTCGTTGCCCACCGGGAGAGGAGGACGGGGAGGGAAGAAGAGAGGAGGTCGGGGAGGACATGGCCGCGGTAGAGTTAGGCAGGTTCCTACGCCTTCCTCGCCGCCACCCCCTGCTAATTCACCCGAGCACAGGACTGCTAGGGTGGACACATATGAGGAGTAGGCTACGTGGACTCCGGTCCACGAGCCTCGGGTCGATGGACCTTCAGCCCAGGAGACTCCGGACCGGGCTACATCCCAGGAGATGTCTGGATGGGGTACCTGGCCGGATCCGCCTGAGGGGCCGAGTGGTCATGTTGATGGTGGCGGGGACCACATTTTTTATAGCGAGGGTGAGGTGGTTGAGGGGGCCACCGTCTACCAGCGTGGTTGTACACGGCTCCCGCCCGTGGCGGCGACCCTTGAGCAGAGGTGATTGATTTGGCCTGATGGGGAGAGGTAAGTGCTTTTACTCTTTTTGCACCTTTTGCCTTCACGTTTCTTCAAATATCTAATGCGTTGGCCTTGTCATACTGCAGGGATTGGTGCCGGCGTCCTGGATATGGGGGTACCCAGACTTACCTGCCTGCGGCCCACGGCGTGGCTCCGTCGACGGCCTGGTATGGCCCAGATTCAGCATCAACAACTCAAGACCCTCGCGAGGGGCCAAGCCTTGCGAGGCGGACAACACCAAGACCTCCAAGGGGATCGGCCTCCCCAGGCTGGCTCCCGAGGAGCGGAGATTTCTATGCAAGGCCTACCTCGCGAGGCTCAGCTAACGTGAGCCATGACGACCAAGGCCAGGCAGGCACAGAGTACCAGTTTCCTCTTTGGTGCAAGGGAGGCAAGCAGCAGGTGCAGAGTCTCGAGGAATCAACCAAAGGTTTCCATTCTGGTGCAACAAGACCAAGACCGCCAGGACGGTAGGACGGAGGTCACCACCGAGCCCACCGTGGCGTCATGGCCAGAGGCTTTTGCACGTGAAGACCACTTTAGTCATGATAGTATGTACTTGTTGTCTCCCTCCGAATTTGGTTGTTGTGGGATCCCTTCCCGCCTACATTTGGGAAGAGGACCAAGGCCACTATAAATAGGACCTAACCACCACCATAGATGGGGGATCGAATACATTCCACCCTCACCACCTCACCATCTCACTTGAGCTCAAGAGCTCGCCTCCTGAGGTTGTTCTCCACTGTACTAGTTCTTCCTTAGCCCCTCGAGGCAAATCCACCACAAATCAGGAGTAGGGTTTTACGCCGCAAGGTGGCCCGAACCTGGGTAAAATGATGTGTCTTCCTTTCCCTTCGAGCTCGACGCATTAGGATGTGAGATTAGCAAGTAGGTAGGCTGGGCAGGTTGAGATCTCCGCACACACCCCAGAGTTCGAACCTCTCAAGGGTTTGCGTAACCCGAAATCCGACATTTGGCGCGCCAGGTAGGGGTGTGTCGGATCTTCTCTTCCGTCAATCGATCCACCGCTACTCTGGCACTTCCATGGATGACGCATGTCAGGCTCGCACTGAGCGCCGGGCTGCGGTCGCTGCCCGCATCGTTCAGACGGCACCGGCGGGCGACGACTATCCTTGCCGCCCCCCATCACCAGCACCAAACGCCGCCACCGCCCCTGCTACCCACGAGTAGCAAGCTTCATCACTGCACCCCTCCGTGCACCGCGACGGGCGCACCGCCACTCCAGACGCTTCATCCTCACACGCGCGCCGTGGCCCGACGAATGCACAGGCCGCTCTTCTCATGGCGCGGGAGCTCCTGCGCTACCGCCCGTTTGACGACTTCTAGGAGGAGTGGCCCGAATGCATCGCTGAGCTCATCAGCACCGCTGGAGACTTTGCTGCGCCGGCTCGCTCACTGCCTCAGTAGCCGCCTGCTGCGGGCGATGTCGCTCATGGGGTGCCTCCTCCACCTCCAGTACAGGGCGCCATCGTCGAGCCGAGGTGGGCAGCGCCACGGCGCACCCCGCAACGTCAAGCGCCCGCATGTGAAGAAGCAAGCTGTCAAGTGGTGCAGCGGCCCCAAGAAGATGCACGTGCGCTTCCCGCACCTCCACGTCAAGACCGTGCGCCGCCTATGGTGGTGGCGCGCAAGTACCAAGACCAGGCTCCACCACCCGACGGGCTCCCGTGACCATGGCAGGGTGCCGCACGTTCACCCCGGAGATGCGCAACATCATCTGGTCGGGGAAGTTCAAGCCTGACTTGCCCCCACACTACAACGGCACCGCCGACCCCACTGAGTTCATGTAGCTCTACGAACTGATCATCGAGGCACCAGCGGCAATGAGAAGATCATGGCGAACTGGTTCTTGATGGCCCTCAAGGATGGCGCACACTCCTGGCTCCTAAACCTCCCTGTGGGGTCGGTCTCCTCCTGGGATGAGATGCGTGAGCGCTTCATCGCCAACTTCAAGGGCACGCGCAACCGTCCGCCGGCCACGGGTGACCTCCGACGCATCAGGCAGTAGCCAGGAGAGACCCTGGAAAAGTACATACAGTGCTTGAACAACATTCACCTCAAGATCCCCAAGGTGTCGGATGACGCCATCATCTCGGCGTTCACTGACAGCGTCCGCGATGTCAAGATGAAGGAGGAGCTCGCCATACATGAAGACCTTTGCACAGCTCTGGAGATGTTCAACATGGCGAACAAGTGTGCGAGAGATGAGGAGGGACGCCTCTCCCTCCTCGAGCTCCCCAATGCAGACCCAAAAGACAAGAAGGCCAAGGCCAAGGACGTGAAGCGCAAGGGACTAGCTGTGCTTGCAGCCGAACCAGAAATAAAGCGCGGCTGCGATCACCCAGAGTCATCCAAGGGCAACCATCCATACCGCGTCTTCCACAACATGCACAACCACAACACCAACGACTGTCAGGAGCTCAGGGCCCTCCATGACGGGTGCCTCGGTCGTTGCCCCGAGCGTAACGATCGAGGCTACGACCGTGGAGGTGGCCGAGGTGGAGGACACTGGGACGGCCGCGACCATTATCAGGAGTGGTGTGACCATCCTCGGGAGGACCGCTGGCAAGGCCAGCCTCGCAAGGGCACCTAGAGGGACCACCCTCGCGAGGATCGGCCTCAGGGAAATGCTGGCTTTCCTCCGCTGCCTCCACCGCGAAGAAGGAACGAAGACCACCACTAGGACGAGGGGGCTGGGGGCTTCCAAGAGCCTCGTGCCATCGCATGCATCTTAGGCGGCTCCCAGGACCCAGCCTCTCATCGTGCCTTCAAGCAATTCACGTGTGAGGTGAACGCAGCGCTCCCCAAGCCCGAGGCAACACGCCCGCTCAGGTGGTCCAAGTACGCCATCACTTTCAACTCCTCCGACCAGCTCAAGTGCACGGCCACAGCCGCTGCGCTCCCAATGCTCTGCTCACCCATAATCAGCAATGTACTTGTCACCAAGACCCTCATCGATGGCAGAGCAGGGCTCAATGTTCTCTCCGTCCAGACGTTCAACAGGCTCCAAGTACCATACTACCAGCTCTAGCCTACCAAGCCTTTCTCAGGCGTGACCGACGGCTCCACACACCCAATCGGGCAGGTCTGCCTCCCTGTCACCTTCAGCAAGCACGACAACTACCACACCGAGCTCATCGACTTTGATGTCACCGACATTCACCTGTCGTACAATGCCATCCTCGGGTATCCGGCCCTAGCCAAGTTCATGGCGGCAACGCACCACGGCTACAATGTCCTCAAAATGCCAGGGAGCGGCGGCATCATCACGGTTGCCTGCGAGGAAAAGGATGCGGTGTGCTCTCTCGAGCGCGCCTACCAAGCTGCAGCGGTCCAGAACCCTGAAGACAAGGGCGATGTCCTCCCTCTTGAGGTCGCCCCCAAGACAAAGAAGCAGCTACTGGGCCAGGGATCTCAGGAGGAGGCATCGCATGACGGTGTCGCATTGAGCCTCGCGTCTGTGGACGGGGCGCCTTCACCTATCACATAGGAAGGCGCGCCCGGCGCCCCTCTCAGGCTGGACTCGAGGGCTCTCCTCTAGAGGGCCTCTGACCTATCCAACTTGACGAGGGAGGCGCTCGGGCACCATGTGGAGGCATGCTTCAGTGTATGCTTCCGAGGAGAGAGCACATGGCGCGAGGCACCAGGCGCTCAGGAGTTCATCAGCAAGGCAGTCAAGGAGATTCAAGAGGCAAGGGCTCTGCAGGGCGATTGCCGCCCACCACCAGGTGTGGCTCCTTGCCCTGGTGAGGGCAGGGGGTTCTGCGTCTGCATCGACATCCCAGGGCTCAAAAGGGCCGCATCTCAGGAGCTCTTCTGGTCGTCCCGTGTCGGCCAATGCGAGGGCCCCCCTCACAGCTACGTTTGCATGCCCTTTGTCTTGCCGAGCGCGGCTATTGCATTTCAGCGCCACATACAGGACGTCCTAGCGGCTTGGGAGGCTAGGCGCCAGGCGATCCACGCAGAGATGGTGATGGATCCTCACGAGCCCACCGGGCCCCCAGAGTCTCCCGAGGTTCTAGGCCAGGGTGGCTCATGAGGAGTGACTTCGGCAATGTACACCTCCTACTACACCGACATTCTTCAGCAACGGTGCCAGGTGACATCTTTTAGTTCGTTCAGTTTGGGGGGCACCCTCGGGCTGCACTATCCCCAAGCCGCGTGGGTCCATCCCTGCGACATGTGTCCTTCTTGCATTCATCAGAACTGGTTCACCTTCCTCTATGAGTTGTCTTAATATTATCAATTGTCTGTCCAATGCTTCATCGCCATGACCGTCTTAGGCCCTTGCAAGCCCACCCACGACCGCCTCATGATTAAGGACTGGCACAGCGTCTGTGCTCAGGTCCGTCCCTGCAGCATCGGTAAACCCAAGAGGTTGAGCTCTGGCTCGCGGGCCAGCTCCCGTGTACGTCACCTCCCATGGCCCTTGGTGCCTTGTTCTCGCATGAGCTAATCACAGGCGGTAGAGTGAGGGCGCGCGACCCGGTGCCTCATCACCACGGGAGCCGCGCGCCGGTTGTTTTTCTTCAGGACCTTTGCACAAGAAGACTAGGCACGATGTCTATGCTCGGGTCCATCCCTGCAGCATCGATAAACCCAATGGATGAGCTCTATCTGGTGGGCCAGCCCCGTTCATGTCACCTCCTGGGGTCGTTGGTGTCTGGCCTTCTCATGCAATAACCTCAGGAGATTCACTCTGAGCAGGTTGCCTAACCATATTGCAGGGCTGACACAAGTGTTTCCAATCAAATTCAGGTGCAACCCGTCTTGAGGTAGGGCCTCGTGAGTCCTGTGCTGGCTCACGAGTGCCCATACAAACCTCCTCTAGCCCTACCGTGCAAGCCACATGTCAGGGCGGGGATGTACACGCCCCGGGGGCTCTCCTCAGAGGGAGCCCCCTCACACGCACCAGTAGAAGCACCATGCCCCGCGCTGGCAGTCAACACTACTGAGGAGCAGCTATGCCCGTGCAAGAGCGGAAGCGCCATGCTTCGCACTGGTGATAAACAACTGAGGGTGGCCTCGCAGCTGCAGCGAGCTCAGGGAGCCTCCGGGCTCAGTGCTTAGCCTCACCGCGCTGCTCTCGCTCGGGAGGGTATCGCGAGGGGGCTGGGCACGGGGGCTACGCTCAGGTCATGCCTGGTGTATGCCACCCTGCCAGGTCCTACGGACCTGGTCTTCGTGCGCCCCTCCCGGGCGAGAGCTCAGCGAGGAAAGGTATGATGTTCTGTTTGTACGTCAAGGGGGACTCCCGAGCATCGCGCCTCAGGAGCCTAACTAGCCGCGTAGCCCCTCACCCCTTGGTCTCGTCCTGGCAATCCGGACGACCCAATGGCAACTGAGGTATGTGCGAGGCCAGGCCTTGCTGACGCAGAACACCAAGGCCTACTCTCGCACTCCCTTTCCCAAGTTGTTCATACGTCAAGGGGGACTCCTGAGCATCGCGTCTCAGGAGCCTAACTGGCCGCATAGCCCCTCACCCCTTGGTCTTGTCATGGCGATCCGAACGACCCAATGTGGCTGAGGTATGCGCGGGGCCGGGACCTGCCAACGCAGAACGCCAAGGCTTGCTCTTGCACCTCCTTTCCCAAGTTGTTCGCACGTCAAGGGGGACTCCTGAGCATCGCGTCTCATGAGCCTAACTGACTCTGTAGCCCCTCACCCCCTGGGCTCGTCCTGGAAATCCGAATGACCCAACAGCAGCTGAGGTACGTGCGGGGTCGGGCCCTGCCGACGCAGAATGCTAAAGCAAACGGAAAAGAGATCGCGAAACCTTAAGCAAATTATTACAAAACACATTGTTCCAAGCATAAGTTCTTACGCCTCCACGAGGCATGGTACATGTTGCAGAATAAAAC
This sequence comes from Triticum dicoccoides, assembly GCF_002162155.2. NCBI lineage: Eukaryota > Viridiplantae > Streptophyta > Magnoliopsida > Poales > Poaceae > Triticum > Triticum dicoccoides. Next base: position 425,925,544 of record NC_041383.1, on the reverse strand, counting down.
CAGGGAAAAGCACCACCGCCGAGCTTCCTCTTCAGCCTTGGATGCCGCCGTCTCCTGCCTACGGAGTCCCGTCGTCGATGATGTCACCGTCATCCTTGCCCTCGGCCCCAGCCGCGGGACCGATGGTGAGGAACTTCTTCAACAAGGCCACCATTGGACCCTTCATGGCTTCAGCAGTGGTGGCACAGGAGTCGGAGTCCATGGCTCAAGCAAGGCGGCGAAGTCGAAGCTGGCGTCCCTGAGATAAAGATGGATGAAGGCGCACGTCAGGGCTGAGGAAGAGAGTACGCGGGCCCCACCTTCCACCATGGAGCCGAACCCGGCGACGACGCTCTCGAGCGCTTCAACGAGCTCGGGAAGCAAAGCGGCAGGGCTCTGCTTCGAGGTCACCGCCGGCTCCTGGGCTCACTCCCGAAGAGTTCCTGCAGCGCCTTGCGGGACCTCGCCTCGAGGGAGACGAAGGTGTCGCCCTCCATGGTGGCCGCCTTCTCGGCCTTGGCAAGGGACGCCTGGGCCGCCCCCGCCTCCTCCTTCAACTTCTCCAGGCGGCTGTGCTCCCTGGACTGCTCCTGGGACGCCTGCTTCAACTCAGCATCGCGATCAGCAACTACAGCCTCCTGAGACTTCAGCTTCTACTCTCGCACCTGGAGCTGATTAGCCTCCTGCTCATCCCGAAGGGTCTTCAGTTCGGCCTCCACTGCGCGGCACAGCTCCTACATGTCCTTAGCTTACTTCAGCACCACGTCACGTTCGGCCACGGCTAAGCCCACCCTCTGTCCCTCCTCTGCGGATGCCACAGCTTTACCCCGGGCCGTCCGGACATACGCATCAGCACAGAGCCACCCAGAGACCAGCTCCAGGCGCTCCGACGCCCTGCACCAGTTCGGACCCTGAAGATCATCCTAGAGCTAGTCCAGCATGGAGTGGGCCTCCTCCAGGGCTCCAGACGCGGCGGAAGCACCACGGCCCGACGGCGTGGTGGGCGGAGGAAGAGGCGCTCCCAGCACCAGGACTGGCGGAGTAGCAGCAGCAGGAAGGATCGGGGGCTCCGGAGGCCTTGGGTCCCCAGCAAGCGAGCCGGGGATAGGCCCCTCCGGGGTCAGCTCTGTAATGGAAGTCGTTTCCTCTTGAGGCTGGGCCCCTGAGCCTCGGGAGGGCAGTGCCTCTGCAGGAGCGACAGGAGCCGCTGCACCCCTTTGCGCTGGAGTTGTGGCGACCACGGCAGCATGCTTGACCTCGGCGGCCCCGGCGGCCCACTTCTTCTTCTTCGCCACCGACTGCGGTCTGACATCGAATGAAGATACTAAGCACTACAACGGAGATCCAAGAGCAAGGGCAAGAAGGAGCACTTACTGGTCCATGGCAACGTAGTTCCTTTTCAGGCCCATGAGCGCGGGCTTCACGGGTGCGGGCGGCACTGCGTTCTTGGGAGCTGGGAAGCACGCGGCCGGCACCATGCTGGATGGTGGCGGCGAAGCAGGAGCGCTGCCCAGGGGAATCAGCGTCGACTTGCCCCTCTTCAGGACCGCTCGCTTCGGCTTCTTTGAAGGTGCCCCCTGGATCTTGTGGTGACCCCGGTAGGGCGAGCCAACTCCTTGACCGGGTGCGCAGCCACGTCGTCATCGTCGGAGAAGTCATGAAGGAGGTCGCTCTGCCTCGGAGTAAAGGTCTCCCCCTTCTCCCCCTCGGTGGCTACGGAGGAGGGGTCGCGAGAGGAAAAGTCCACCAGGGAGGCGGTTGGCGGGGGAGGCTCCGTCGACACAAGCCCGTGCTCGTTGAAGACAGGCATGGCAGCGGCAATCTTTTCCCCGTCTTCTTGGTGGTACAGCGGGAGGTAATCATCTAGAGGGCCGCCTGGGTCCTTCCCGAGCAAGGAGTGCAAAACCTTGCTCAACTCCTCGTCGGGTAGGCTGTCTTAGCGTAGTCGGAGCTTGTCTTCTGCACCCCAAGCTTCCACAAGGGGCGGGAGCACTCCTGGAGCAGCGCCAGGCGCTGTATCAGGAACTCCTTGACAATCATGGCCCCCGCCAGCTTCTCCACCATCAAGTCAGCCTTCATCTTCTTCATCAGCGGCCTCGTCTGGGGGTCAGTAAGCTTCTCGTGAGACCACCCCTTCTCGGAAGACGGGAGCCCAGTTGGCACCTCCAGCAGGATATGCGAGCGCTTGGCGTCCATGAGGACCCACTTGTTCCGGAAGTCCTCCACCTTCTTACCGACGCGGGAAATCGCATTGTTACCATTGGCCGCGACAAAGCAAGCACACCTTGTGCGCTGGTGGCTTTTCACCTGGAGGTAGAAGAAGTGGCAGAGCAATACGATGGAGGGCATCACCCCCACGAATGCCTTGCAGTAGAAGGCGAAGATTGATAGGAGGAGGACCGAATTGGGATGAAGATGGAGTGCGTGGATACAATAATGGTGGAGGACGGCGTGGAAGAAGCGGGAGAAAGGAGGAATCAGCCCAGCATAGACGCTGTGCAGGAAGAAGGGGTAGAGGGTGGTGTTCACGGATTCTGGCTCGGCGAAGCCAACCCGGAGTGATGTCTCCCCCCCCTTCGCTGTCATCGCTCGCCGTCAAGAGAAGCGCGGTCTGATGCTTCTCCTCAGCGATGGGTGGGGGCGCTCAGTGATGTCTACTACACAACCTTCTTCTTGTAGACGTTGTTGGGCCTCCAAGTGCAGAGGTTTGTAGGACAATAGCAAATTTCCCTCAAGTGGATGACCTAAGGTTTATCAATCCGTGGGAGGCGTAGGATGAAGATGGTCTCTCTCAAACAACCCTGCAACCAAATAGCAAAGAGTCTCTTGTGTCCCCAACACACCCAATACAATGGTAAATTGTATAGGTGCACTAGTTCGGTGAAAAAGATGGTGATACAAGTGCAATATGGATGGTAGATATAGGCTTTTGTAATATGAAAATATAAAAACAGCAAGGTAACTAATGATAAAAGTGAGCACAAACGGTATTGCAATGCTTGGAAACAAGGCCTAGGGTTCATACTTTCACTAGTGCAAGTTCTCTCAACAATAATAACATAATTAGATCATATAACAATCCCTCAATGTGCAACAAAGAGTCACTCCAAAGTCACTAATAGCGGAGAACAAACGAAGAGATTATTGTAGGGTACAAAACCACCTCAAAGTTATTCTTTCCGATCAATCCATTGGGCTATTCCTATAAATGTCACAAACAGCCCTAGAGTTCGTAGTAAAATAACACCTTAAGACACACATCAACCAAAACCCTAATGTCACCTAGATACTCTGAAAGTGCAACTATCCCTGGGTGATTTTGGTAATGATTAACAACATATAGCTCATTGAACTAATGCCATTACAAGATAAATACTTCAGGAAAGTTCAATGATTGGCATGGCATGGATAAGGAATGTGGACCCCTCAAAATGCTAAGGACTATAGATTGGCTCAAGCTTCAAAGTCCAAGACTCTACATTTTCTATTTTAGTGATCCAAGATCACATTGAGTCTATAGGAAATCCAAGGGGATAAGGTGTTGCTTAATGGCTTGCTTGCTCAAAATGCTTAGTGATATGCTCCAAAAGCCCTCAACCATGTTCTCATATCCACATATGTCCCAAACCAAAAGTCAAACTCGGCCCCACCAATTTGATCCATCCGGCACTACCAAGTTCATTTGACATAGCCACTGCCAGAAACCCTAGTCTTTTCTGTCTCATCGATAGGGATCTCGGTCTCACCGAGATGGGGTTGCAAACTCTCTGTTTCCCTTCGTAATGTTTAGGTCTAACCGAGATGAGCAAATGGTCCCACCGAGTCTGCAATGCAAACTCTCTGTTTCCTTTTCGTAACACTTTGGTCCCACCGAGACAAGCGAATCGGTCCCACCGAGTTTGCCTGACCAACTCTCTGTTAGCTTATTACCAAAGTCGATCCAACCGAGTTTGAGTAATCGGTCCAACCAAGATTACGTTATGCCCTAACCCTGATGATATCGGTATCACCGAGATGACATGTCGGTCCCACCGAAATTGCCTAACGGTCACATTTCACTGAATCGGTCCGACCGAGTTTTCTGATTCGATCCCACCGAGTTTGGTATAATGTGTGTAACGGTTAGTTTTTGTGTGGAGGTTATATATACCCCTCCACCCTCTCCTCATTTGTGAGGGAAGCCATCAGATCGTGCCTACACTTCCGCTACTCATTTTCTGAGAGAGAGCCACCTACTCATGTGTTGAGACCAAGATATTCCAACCCAACCATATGAATCTTGATCTCTAGCCTTCCCCAAGTTGCTTTCCACTCAAATCATCTTTCCACCAAATCCAATCCTATGAGAGTGAGTTGAGTGTTGGGGAGACTATCATTTGAAGCAGAAGAGGAAGGAGTTCATCATCAACACACCATCTATTACCTTTTGGAGAGTGGTGTCTCCTAGATTGGTTAGGTGTCACCTGGGAGCCTCCAACAAGATTGTGGAGTGAACCAAGGAGTTTGTAAGGGCAAGGAGATCACCTATTTCATGAAGATCTACCCTAGTGAGGCAAGTCCTTCATGGGTGATGGCCATGGTGGGATAGACAAGGTTGCTTCTTCGTGGACCCTTCGTGGGTGGAGCCCTCCGTGGACTCGCGCAGTCGTTACCCTTCGTGGGTTTAAGTCTCCATCAACGTGGATGTACGATAGCATCACCTATCAGAACCACGACAAAAACATCCGTGTCTCCAATTGCGTTTGCACACTCCAATCCCATCCCTTTACTTTCTTGCAAGTTGCATGCTTTACTTTCCGCTGCTCATATGCTCTTTGCATGCTTGCTTGATTTGTATTGTGAATGGATAAACTTATGCTTAAACTCCACCCAAACTTGAAAAACTTAAAATTTGACATACCAATTGAAAGGATCAAGAAGAGGTTTCTAGAGGGGGTGATTAGACACTCAACACACGAAGATGGCAGTTTTTAAGTTCTTCAAGTTTAGGTGGAGTTTGAGCATAAGTTTAACCATTCACAATACAAATCAAGCAAGCATGCAAAGAGTATATGAGCAGCGAAAAGTAAAGCATCCAGCTTGCAAGAAAGTAAAGGGATGGGATTGGAGTGTGCAAACGCAATTGGAGACATGGATGTTTTTGTCGTGGTTCCGATAGGTGGTGCTATCGTACATCCACGTTGATGGAGACTTCAACCCACGAAGGGTAACGGCTGCGCGAGTCCACGGAGGGCTCCACCCATGAAGGGTCCATGAATAAGCAACCTTGTCTATCCCACCATGGCCATCGCCCATGAAGGACTTGCCTCACTAGGGTAGATCTTTATGAAGTAGACGATCTCCTTGCCCTTACAAAATCCTTGGTTCACTCCATAATCTTGTTGGAGACTCCAAGTGACACCTAACCAATCTGGAAGACACCACTCTCCAAAAGGTAATAGATGGTGTGTTGATGATGAACTCCTTGCTCTTGTGCTTCAAATGATAGTCTCCCTAACACTGAACTCACTCTCATAGGATTGGATTTGGTGGAAAGATAATTTGAGTGGAAAGCAACTTGGGGAAGGCTAGAGATCAAGATTCATATGGTTGGATTGGAATATCTTGGTCTCAAAACATGAGTAGGTGGCTCTCTCTCAGAAAATGAGTAGTGGAAGTGTAGGCATGTTCTGATGGCTTTCCTCACGAATGAGGAGAGGGTGGAGGGGAATATATAGCCTCTACACAAAATTTAACTGTTACACACATTATAACAAACTCGGTGGGAGCGAATCAGAAAACTCGGTCGGACTGATTCAGTGCATATGTGACCGTTAGGCAATTTCGGTGGGACCGATATGATCAACTCGGTGGGACCTATGTGCAGGGGTTAGGGTAAAACCTCATCTCGGTTTGACCGATTACACAACTAGGTGGGACCGATTTGGTAATAAGCAAAACAGAGAGTTGGTCAGGCAAACTCGGTGTGACCGATTACATCTTCTCGGTGAGACCAAAAATATTGCAGTAGACAACGGAGAGTTTGCAAGCCCATCTCGGTGAGACCAAGATCCCATCGGTGTGACCGAACTGATTAGGGTTTTTGGCACTGGCTTTGTCAAATGAACTCGGTGGCGCCGGATGGATCAAATCGGTGGGGCCGAGTTTGACTTTTGGTTTTGGACATATGTGGATATGAGAAAGTGGTTGAGGGCTTTGGAGCATATCACTAAGAACTTTGAGCAAGCAAGCCATCAAGCAACACCTCATCCCCCTTTAATAGTATTGGCTTTCCTATTGACTCAATGTGATCTTGGATCACTAAAATATAAAATGTAGAGTCCTGAGCTTTGAGTTTGACCCAATCCTTTGTCCGTAGCATCTTGAAGGGGTTCCACATCCTCTTGTCCATGCCACTCCACTGTTGGACTTATCTGAAATATACTAGATGAAAGTATTAGACCAACAAGAGATATGTTGACATTAATTACCAAAATCACCCAGGGAGCACTTCTTCTTTCAATCTCCCCCTTTTTTGTAATTGATGACAACATACATCAAAGCTTTAGATAGAGATATAGAGAAAGGCAAGTAAAGCTTTGGAAAGACATGTAACATGCATAGGCTCCCCCTACATGTATGCAATCATGTAAATATGGAACATAGGATCATGTGAGTGCATAATCATGACAGAGTAAGCAATGAGTTACATGTATCTTGGCTATATGCATCAGAGCAAATGGTGTGAACATGGGAAATGTACCTTCATGCTCATGAGTCCTTCTTGCAAACAATATGTACATCAGCAAGAGATCTTCATGCACATGAGTGTGATGCATATACTTACCTTGTGGTCTTGAACTGGCTTTGAACAGATGAACCTGAGTAAACAAGGTTAGACAACACATGAACATCTACTAAGCATAGCAAGAACAGCAAACCACAAGAGTACCAAGATTTGGGATGACATGTGTAGAGTGAGTACTAGGTACTCTATTTGAGTAGACATGTCCCCAAAGGTAAAGGTATGCAATGAATTTGAAGATTTTCTTCCCTTCGATGTCTTGCGCCCCCTGAATCTTATAATGGATATTGGGAGAAGATAGGGAATAGAAAATCAGAGCAAAGCAAACACAAAAACCATATGAACATGTCTTTCCCCTCTAAAGACATGTAACTTCTCTCCTCTTTGAATACCAAGCAACTGAGGTCTTTCTTTTTGAAAAGAAAAGGAGTGTCTCTCTCCCCCTGTTGGAGTGATTTAGCTTTGATGTGAACTCTCTCTCCCCCTTTGACATCAATTTCCAATAAGGGTCTTCTGGAGTGTGAGTCAAAATAGATTTGGTCCTTGAGTCACAGAGCAAAGCAACACATGGAATATGATGCTGATAGAGGATAAGAATCATCGAGTGGAGCTGGAACAAAATGTGCAGAATGCAAATGACAGAGTGATTTCTCAGTGTTGAAGTTGGCTAAACCGAGTTGGTTCCTTCGGCGGCACCGAAAAATTTCGATTTGGCCGAAAAAAGGAAAGTCGGTTTGTCCGAGTTTATCCCAGAGAAAATGCACTAGACAGCTCAGCTCACTAAGCAAATAAGATCTCACAAGTAATTTCAGGGAATTGACTGAAGGATTTGCAATGAATTAGATGCAGAGAAATATAGAACAGAAATAAAAGATAATAAGTCTGGATGAAGTTTTTTTTGAAAGGGGAACAAGTATGCATGAGACAAAATGCAATAACAAGGAGAACCACTAGAGAACTTCACCTAGAATTGGTCAGCGACAAAGTCACCTATGTTACAGTATATTGACTTAGGAGTCAAGTGAAGACACTTGATCATAGGTCATACTCATCGTTTAAGCTCAAAATGGGGTTGCCATTTTTCGTTTAAGCATCTTGATGTATTCTCATCTTGTTGAGTTGCTTTGGCCCATGTCTTGGGGTAAAGCTTCTCTAAGATGGAATAACATACCTTGGGTGGTGGTGTTGAACTTGATCATGTAGTTGAACTTGTGTGGGATGCTCAATGTTGATGTGGTTCATTTGGAGCACCACTTGTAATTGGATTTCATCTACATACATGGATTAGATTTGCAAGGAAAATCACTTGTGCATCCAAAATGACAATCATGAAATTTCATATAGGAATTTGTCAAAGGATATATTTGAAGAGTTTCACGCTTCCTTGACTTCAACCACCGTAAAGTAGAGACTTGGTGATGTAGAGAATGCTCAAGATATGAAAGAGTTGCAATCTCATAGATTTGGATCCATCCAAGTACCTACATGTGTTAGATAACATGCAAGGGTGCAAATATATCCAAGATATGTGATTATCATCATGAGAGAAATATCAAGGATAAGTCATAGGCTCGTGTCTTGCATGTATCCCAATGGAGTTCCTACTCCAAGTTTGAGGCATCAATGATGTTTAATTCACTTCTCAACCTGCAAAACACTTTCTCATCAAGTGGTTTAGTGAATATATCCGCCAATTGCTTGTCGGTGCGAACATGCTTAAGATTAATATCACCCTTAGCAACATGATTTCGAATGAAATGATGACAAACTTCAATGTGTTAGTTCGAGAGTGTTGTACGAGATTGTGAGCAATCTTAATAGCACTTTCATTGTCACAAAGCAAAGGAACATGTTTCACATATATCCCATAATCTTTAAGAGTTTGGGTCATCCAAAGTAATTGAGCACAACATGAACCGGCAGCGATGTATTCCGCTTCGGCGGTGGATAAGGATACCGAGTTTTGTTTCTTGGAGGACCAGGACACAAGAGATCTACCAAGAAATTGACAAGTACACGAAGGGGACTTTCTATCAACCTTGTCTCTGGCATAGTCCGAATAGGAGTAGCCAACAAGATTAAAAGAGGCCCTCTTTGGATACCAAATGCCAAAGTTTGGTGTACGAATTAAGTATCTCACTATCCTTTTCACGGTCTTAAGATGACATTCTTTAGGGGCCGCTTGATATCATGCACACATGCACACACTTAGCATGATATCGGGACAAGAGGCACATAGATACAATAGTGAACCAATCATAGAGCGATAAACCTTTTGATCAACAGGTTCACCATCTTTGGTCAAGTCAAGATGTCCACTAGTAGGCATGGGTGTACTCATACCTTTGCATTCTTGCATATTGAACTTCTTGAAGAAGTCCTTGGTATACTTCGTTTGATAGACAAAGGTACCTTCCTTAGTTTGCTTGATTTGCAAACCAAGAAAGAACTTGAGTTCACTCATCATAGACATCTCAAACTTCTCCGACATAAGCTTCCCAAACCTCTCACTAAAATGAGGGTTAGTCGATCCAAATATAATATCATCAACATAAATTTGGCACAAAAATAATTCTCCATTAACCCTTTTAGTGAAAAGATTAGAATCATTTTTTTCAATCTCAATGCCTTTTTCAATAAGGAACTTGGTCAAGCATTTATACCATGCTCTAGGAGCTTGTTTAAGACCATAAAGAGCTTTGTGAAGCTTGTAAGCATGATTGGGTTTCTTAGGATTAACAAAGCCGGGGGGTTGTTTAACATAAACTTCCTCCTCAATTTCACCATTTAGAAAAGCACTTTTAATGTCGATTTGGTATAAAGTGATATCATGGTGATTAACATAGGCAAGTAACATACGGATGGACTCAAGTCTAGCAACGGGGGCATATGTCTCACCGTAGTCCATACCTTCGACTTGACTGTAGCCTTGGGCGACGAGACGTGCTTTGTTGTGAACTACTTGTCCATCTTCATCTTGCTTGTTGTGAAACACCCATTTGGTACCGATGATGTTGTGGTTGTTGTCGGGCTTCTCAACCAATGTCCACACTTGATTTCTCTCAAAGTTGTGTAGTTCTTCATGCATGGCATTTATCCAATCCGGATCTTCCAATGCTTCTTCAACCTTCATAGGTTCAATGCTAGACATGGATGTATAATGTTCACAAAGTTAGCCAAACGAGATTTTGAGCAAGTGATTCTCCCGGTTTGGATATCATTGTAGATTTGCTCGACTGGATGATCTCTAGCAACTCTTGCTCGAACTCATGAGAGCTTTTCCTTTCATCGGGGTGGAATATCTTCTTCATCATCTCGTTCTTCTTCTTGGCCTTCATCGTTGTTGATGTTGTCGTTCTCTCGTCATGGTGGAGAAGGAGGTTGATGAGGTTCATCTTGGTGTACTTCCTTGTTTTTTTCATCTTGATGTGTCCCACTTGTGGATGCCTCCATATCAACTATTGGTTCACCTTGTCGTGAGGTAGAAGCTTCCACTTGGACAGACGAGGTACTCTCCTTCACCTCCGTTGGACGAACCTTGCCAATAGACAAGTCTTGGATTGCTTTCTAAGGATCTTTATCTCCTACATCAATTGGCAATTGCTCTACTTGCGAGCCGTTAGATTCATCAAACTTCACATCTACCGTTTCTTCAACCTTTCGGGTGAAATTGTTGTAGACACGGTAAGTGTGAGAGTTTGAGCCATAACCAAGTAGGAATCCCTCATGAGATTTATGAGCAAATTTAGAACGATGATGCTTATAAAAAATTTAGCAATTTGAGCTTAATACTCAAAAGTATCCAACTTGGGGTTTGTTACCGGTGAGGACCTCGTATGCCGTCTTACCGAGTAGCTTGTGAAGATACAAGCGATTTGTCGCATGACAAGCTGTCTCAACCGCTTCCGCCCAAAAGTGCTTTGGCGTCTTGTACTCATCAAGCATCGTTCTCGCCATTTCGATGAGCGTCCGGTTCTTCCTCTCAACAACTCCATTTTTGAGGTGTGTACGTAGCCGAGAACTCATGTGAAATCCCTTCTCCGTCAAGAAAGGTGTCCACACTTGCGTTCTTGAACTCCGTTCCGTTGTTGCTATGAACCTTCTTGATGTTCACTTCAAATTGATTTTGGGCCTTCCTAGCAAAGTTTTTGAAGATCTTTTGGACCTGCGATTTATCATCGAGAAAGAATACACATGTAAATCTTGAAAAATCATCAACTATAACTAGACCAAAAGAATTTCCACCGAGACTTTTGTAAGCGTTGGGACCAAAAATATCCATGTGAAGTAGCTCGAGCGGCCTCCTTGTGGTCATGATATTCTCCACGGGATGGCTTCCTCCAACCTGTTTACCTGCTTGACAAGTGCTGCAAAGTCTATCCTTATCAAATATGACATCTTTAACACCAAGGATATGATCACCTTTAATAAGCTTGTCAAGGTTTTGCATGCCCACATGACCTAACCTTCTATGCCACAACTAACCTTTAGAGGATTTAGCAATTAAGCAAGTTCTAGGTTAAGCCTTTTTAGTGAAATCAACAATGTATAGATCACCTTTGCGTATACCGGCAAAGACCATTTGATGATTATCTCTACGAAACACTTGGCAATATACTTTGGTAAATAGAACATTGAAGCCAAAGTCAGCTAGTCTAGAAACGGAAAGCAGATTATAGCCAAGAGATTCAACGAGCATGACATTTTGTATGGAGCTATCATGTGAAATGGCCACCTTACCGAGGCCAACCACCTTACCCTTTGAGTTATCACCAAAAGTGACATACTTTCGAGGGCCGTCGTTTTCAGCAAGCTCACGAAACATATCTTTATCTCCGGTCATGTGATCGGTACATCCACTATCAAGAACCCATTCCTTTCCTCCTGCCATGTATCCCCAAAGATTTGCCATAAGACCAAAATGTCTCATTGCATCATCAAGATCAAAGTCACTATCATCATCCTCATCATAGTATCCATGTTCAACATCGTCATGTGGTGGATCAATTCCTAGAGAGGGTGATTCATTAGAATGAGTTTGACAATGATCTTCTTTATGAATTCTAATAGCTTCAGAAATAATATTGCTAATAATTCCAACATCCCCTTTGGCACGCATAAGATTTGTAAGCTCAAATAGACAATCACCAAACTTAGGGTCATTGGAATTCATCTTACTCAAGACAATAGACTTATGGAGAATTTCATCTAGATTTTGCAAGGAATAATTTGGAAATCGTTCCTCAAGAAATTTCCATATGGTATAGGCACACTTAAGAGTACGCAAGCAACCAATCAAGTTTCTAGGCAAACCTCTAGTGATAAGATCAACAGTTCTAATATTGTGAATCATGTCAATTGACTCATCAAGGGTAGGATGCATAGGATCAACATGAGGTGCACAAGGACTAGTAATGTACTTGTTCAAATGATATTCATTGAAAATCACAAGCATCTCATTTTTTCACTCATGAAAGTACTCTCCATCAAGTATAGGCACTCTATGTCTAAGACTCCCCAAAGTAGACTCATCCATCTTCCTCCAATGGTATTTAAACCAAAGCAATGGAGACCAATGCTCTGATACCATTTGAAAGGATCGAGAAGAGGTGTCTAGAGGTGGGGTGATTAGACACTCAACACACGAAGATGGCAGTTTTTAAGTTCTTCAAGTTTAGGTGGAGTGTGAGCATAAGTTTAACCATTCACAATAAAAATCAAGAAAGCATGCAAAGAGTATATGAGCAGCGGAAAGTAAAGCATGCAGCTTGCAAGAAAGTAAAGGGCTGGGATTGGAGTGTGCAAACGCAATTGGAGACACGGATGTTTTTGTCGTGGTTCCAATAGGTGGTGCTATCGTACATCCTTGTTGATATGCCAACAACTGAAGAGGCATCTCAAGTATTCTTGAAGAGCAAGCAAGATCAGCTTGGATATCTGATCGCCTCCACCCTGAGGATTGAGAAGGGCTTGGCCACCCTGACTGAAAACCAGGAGAGCTTGGAGAGGATCACTGAGCAGAAATTCTATGATCTTTATGTCAAGGTAACTTAAAAATGCCTTACTTCTTGCCACGAATGAGATTAATCTATCCAGCCAAATCTTCCTTAGGTCTAGATTGATTCGAAAATTTTAGGGTTAGCCCGCCGCATAACTCATCTCGGACCAACCAAAATGTAGAAATTGGTCTCACCGATTCGGCTTAGGCCATTGCACTTGCGCTTTTCGGTCTGTCCGAAACGTGCAAATCGGTGTGACCGAGTTCAGGATTCTGTAAAACCCTAGCAATCTCGGTGCCACCAAACTGTGACTCGGCCCAACCGAGTTCACTAGTTTAGGTTCCAAGTGTTGCTTCGGTATCACCGAGTTTGTCAATTCGGTAGCTCCGAGATCACTTCTGTAGAGAACTAAAACTAAGCTTTTTGACTCAATTTGTTTTGCAAAACCTCTGTACTTTGTGATGCTCATATACTCTACCTCATATACAACCTATTCATAGGGTCTGCTGATAGTTTGCCTGCAATATGTCTAACCAGAGTGACAGCCAGAGCAGGTCTGAGCAGCAAGGATAGTTGAGTGAGGGCACTAGTCCCTCCAGCAGCTATGATGAGGGCACCAGGAGCACACCTAGTAACTTGCCCAAGGCAGCTACTAGAACAAGGAAGAAGAGAACTTCTGATTCAGAGGATAAAGACTATGTTGCAGCTGATGATGAGGCCACTTCCAAGAAGAAGGTGGTGAAGAAAGAATTTGGCACTGCTGCATCAACTAGGCCAGGCATGAACAAGAAGGCACCTGCCAGGAGAGTGCCTACATCCAAGCCAAGAAAGGTTGCCACAGGTGAAACTATGAAGTTCACCATTGAATCTAAAGAAGAGGTAGCTGGTGAGGACAATAAGAAGAAGAGGGCAAGAACAACAACTGCCAAAGTGCTTGGAAAGTCCACAATGGTAAGATCATATGATGAAGAGGAAGAGGATGCTGCTCCAGCACCTAAGGCACAGAAGCTAATGGGAGATGCTATAAAATCAGGGGCTGCTGCTAAGCCCAAAACTGCTCCCAAAGCTGATGCTCCAGTTCCCAAGACTGCACCCAAGAGGAGTACTAGGAACATACCTGCTGAGGAGAATAACAAGGCCCCAGTGCCTGAAGCTGAAGGAGAGGAAGCTGAAGCCCAAGTGCTAAGAAAGCTAAAGCCCAAGATCCCAGATCATAATTATGCTCATCCTGTTGCAGAAGATATCAGGATCAGGAATGATGCAGGATTGAGACAGTGGAGAAAGGCTGATCCATATGCTGTCAAGAGGAGAAGTGTTGTGGATTACAAGTTCCACACAAAGGAACAACAAGATTTCTATGAGACAATCCTGCTTGAAAAGAAGCCCATAGTGTGTGACATGAGATGGGTGGATGAAAGGATCGAGAAGAGGTGTCTAGAGGGGGGTGAACAGACTCTAAGCAAGAAAAGTTGCAATTTTTAATTTCTTTAAGTTTAACTGGAGTTTTGGCACAAGTTTAACATTCACAATACACATCAAGCAAGCATGCAAAGAGTATATGAGCAGCAAAAAGTAAAGCATGCAAATTGCAAGAATGTAAAGAGATGGGATTGGAGTGTGCAAACGCAATTAGGAGACACGGAGATTTTTGAGCCGTGGTTCCGATAGGTGGTGCTATCGTACATCCACGTTGATGGAGACTTTAACCCACGAAGGGTAACGGTTGCGCGACTCCACGGAGGGCTCCACCCATGAAGGGTCCACGAAGAAGCAACCTTGTCTATCCCACCATGGTCGTCGCCCACGGAGGACTTGCCTCACTAGGGTAGATCTTCATGAAGTAGGTGATCTCCTTGCCCTTACAAACTCCTTGGTTCAACTCCACAATCTTGTCGGAGGCTCCCAAGTGACACCTAGCCAATCTAGGAGACACCACTCTCCAAGAAGTAACAAATGGTGTGTTGATGATGAACTCCTTGCTCTTGTGCTTCAAATAATAGTCTCCCCAACACTCAACTCTGTTGTAGGGTCAAACCCTAGAGGGGATCTTTTCACACTTGGAGGGGGAAAAGGAGGAAAACACTCAAGAACACAAGGAACAAAACTCTCAAACAAACCCAAATATCACATCCACTAGAGTAGCATACATGAGATCCACAAGATTACAAGATCAATTCAAGGAGAGTAGCACTAGGTAAGTTCTTCCCACTAGGTGAGGTCTTGATGATGATCTTCTCCAAGAGGAGGCCTTGACAATCCAAAGGATTCTTCCCTAGGTGGGGGCTTGATATCCAAAGAGGAGGGGATACAAGGAGCAAAGCTCACAACGTTTAATCTAATACTTTGCTAACCTTCCAAAAGAGCTAGGGGATGGATATATAAAGCCTAGGGACGAAACTTGGGGGAAAAGGGATACAAAGGACCAAAAAGTCCCTAAAACGCGTGGCCACGGAGGAGGAGTCCGGGCACCCGAGGTCGAACCGGCCGGGCACCCGGACCGGTCAGGGGCTCCGGAGGGGGCGGACCGGGCACCCGGGGAGCCAAGGCCCGGGCACCCGGGGTGGCGACCAGCGGCTGGGCTGGGCAGGCCGAGCACCCGGGGTTTAGGGCCCGGGCACCCGGTTGTGGTGTTGGCGCGGCCCAGGTCCGGCCGGGCACCCGGGGTAGGCTGGCTGAGGCCCGGAGGAGGGGGCCGGGCACCCGGGGCCTGCTGGCGCACCTCCCAGGCCGAGGCCGGGCACCCGGGGTGTCCAAGGGCTGTGGCCCTTGCTTCTTATCCTTCTTCTCTTCTTTCCCTTGCTTCGTGGTCGCTTGAGTCTCCTTCCTCTCCTTCTCATATCATCTTCTTGGTACCTAAGCATGAACAATGTTTCCGTTTGAGGTAGAATCCAATCCTCACACAAATCCAAACGAGAGTTGAATAGGAAAGGGTTCACCTCATTATCGATGGCGCGTGCACGTGCTCTTGTCATTGGTCCACTTGGTGCTTGCGATGGTGATGGAGTGTCGGTGCGAGTATTCGAGGGATGCTCCGCATCATCTTCCCCCCCCCCCCTTGGGAGAGATCCATCCACGGATCGTGCTCTTGATCACCATTGTACTTGGCTAAGTCTTTGACGTTGAAGATGTCGCTAACGTTGTACTTGTCGCGTGGGATGTCGACCTTGTAGGCGTTGTCGTTGTAGCGTGCGATCACCTTTAATGGTCCGTCGGCTCTTGGGAGTATCTTGGACTTGCGTTCCTTGGGGAAGCGGTCTTTGCGGAGATGTATCCATACTTGATCACCCGGTTGGAATACCATAGGAGACTTGTTGAGGTTGAGCTTGGAAGCGAGTCATTGTACTTGGCGCTCGATCGTGGAACATGTTTCTTCATGCATCTTCTTGAGGTAGGCGTATCTTGCACTTGCGTCCATGTTTGCTCGTTCTTGAAGCGGTAGAGGAAGGATGTCCAATGGCGATAAAGGGTTGAAACTGTAGACGACCTCGAAGGGGGACTTGCCGGTGGTAGAGTGTGTTGCGCGGTTGTAGGCATACTCGACGATGGGTAGGCACTCCTCCCACTCCTTGATATTCTTCTTGATCAACACACATAGGAGAGTTGCAAGCGTCCGGTTGGTGACTTCCGTTTGGCCATCGGTTTGAGGATGATATGCAGTGGAGAATAGGAGCTTGATCCCGAGCTTGGCGCATAGCGTCTTCCAAAAGTAGCTTAAGAACTTGGCGTCTCGATCCGACACAATTGTCTTTGGCACGCCGTGCAACCTCAAGATTTCCCTACAAAAAAGATTGGCAACATGTGAAGCATCGTCTATCTTATTGCATGGGATAAAATGAGCCATTTTAGAGAATCGGTCCACAACAACAAAAACGAAGTCCTTGCCATTTTGAGTCCTAGGTAATCCAAGCACAAAATCCATGCTAATGTCTTCCCAAGGTTGATCTAGAATAGGTAAAGGCATATGTAAACCATGGGATTGAGAGTGTGACTTAGCTTTGCAACATGTAGAGCACCGGGTGGTGAAGCGGGCGACATCGTGAAACATCTTGGGCCAATAATAGTTCTTGGAGAGCGTGGCGAAAGTCTTGTCGCGTCCAAAGTGTCCCATGAGTCCACCTCCATGAGCCTCTTGCAAAAGGAGCAAACGAAGAGAAGACTCGGGAATGCATAGTTTGTTATAATATCTTTCCCAAGAATTATGCGTCACACTCTTAGCATAACGAGTAGCAAAAGTCACATCACCCTCATACAAATCTTTGATATGATGAAATCCAACTACATTCAATTCAAGTTGAGTAAGTAACATGCATTTGCGGGAAAGGGCATCCGCCACCATGTTTTCTTTGCCCTTAATGTACTTTATCACATAGGGAAAAGATTCAATGAATTCACTCCATTTAGCATGCCGTTTATTCAGCTTGGTTTGACCATTAAGGTATTTAAGTGTTTCATGATCGGTATGTATGACAAACTCATGCGGTCTAAGGTAATGCTCCCACACATGTAACACATGCACTAAGGCAAACGGTTCTTTGTCATAGATGGGATAGTTAAGTTGAGCACCGAAAAGTTTTTCACTAAAATATGCAATAGCTCGTTTTTCTTGCATCAAAACTCCACCAATTCCGGTACCACTTGCATCACAATGAACCTCAAAAGTTTTGTCAAAGTTGGGTAAAGCAAGAATCGGAGCATGGGTAAGCAAAGATTTGAGCTCATCAAAAGCGGTTGATTGCAAATGTCCCCAAACAAAAGGAGCATTCTTCTTACTCAAAGAATGCAAAGGAGCGGCAATAGTGCTAAAATCTTTCACAAAGCAACGATAAAAACCCGCAAGGCCAAGAAAACTTCGCACTTGTTGCAAATTGGTGGGTTGCGGCCAAGTTTTAATTGCTTCAATTTTAGATTCATCAACATGTACACCCTTGGAAGAAACAATGAATCCCAAGAAAACCAGCTTGTCAACACCAAACGTGCACTTTTTCATGTTGGCATAAAGATGTTCCTTGCGAAGAGTTTGTAAAACAGCCCTAACATGACTTAGATGCTCTTTCATGGATTTTCTAAACACAAGAATATCATCAAAGTAAACCACAACGAAAACTCCAATATAAGGTCGAAGCACAAAATGCATAAGACGCATGAAAGTACCGGGACCTTCCGATAAACCCATAGGCATAACCAACCACTCGTACAAGCCAAATTTAGTTTTGAAAGCGGTTTTCCATTCATCACCTTCTTGTATGCGGATTTGATAATAACCACTTTTAAGATCAATTTTTGAGAAAATGGTGGCACCGCTAAGTTCATCAAGCATATCATCTAAGCGGGGAATGTGATGCCTATAACGAACGGTAATAGATTTGATTGAGGAAAGGACAGGAGTATTGAGGAAAAAGTTATGCCACTACCGGAAGAGCCCAAAAAAGGAAGTTTTCCAGAGAATCTGAGAAGACCGGTCCCGCGAAGAATAAGGATGGAGTATATGAGTTTTAATGGAACCGTAACAATGTATCTAAGGGTGGTAGCACCACAGACCCCCTGTGATGATCGATGGATTTTGAGAAGACCCCCAAACCCTAACCTATTTCTTGCTAGCCTCTCCGAATCTCGAGGACGAGATTCATTTTGAGGGTGGTCGGTTTGTAACAACCCAAAATTCTAAATTTTGGAATATTATATTAAATAGATAGATTTGATTGTTGGTTTGATTGTTGTGTGGTTGATTGACTGAAAGTGAGTGAATTTTGAAACTTTTTGGAAGTTAGATTAGAGGGAATAAAAGGACTTTCATAAACTTTCATTTTGCTTTTATGAGCTCCTTTAATTCAAATTCTTTTCATCACAAAACCCTGGAGAGAAGATAACATGACTTCTTCCATTTTTAAATAAATGAAAAGGGATTTGAAAAGATTTGAATTTTATTTGGGAATATTTCAAATTCAGAAACTTCAAGCAACTCAATGATTTTCATGAGGGAAGATAAAATGACTTCTTCAAACATATGAAATATGAGTTGGGACTTTAAAAGAATTCCAATTTAAAGTCCTTTTGAAATTATTTTCCATTGGGAGTTATTTGGGTTTTATTCAAATTATTTTTCTCCAAAAATATAATATATGGAAATTAGGGTAAAATGATTCCCTACATCAGAAAATTGGAGAGAAATAAATTTGAATTAATTTTGGTATTTTTAAAATGATTTTTGTTGGATTTTATTAGAGCAATAGCACTCTTTGCTTTATTTGATTTTTTGTGGATTTTACTTGAAGCTAGAATAAATGCTCATCTTGTAGGAAATCTTTTTCTGAAAATTTTGATATATTATATGCTATAGTATATTTCTATTTTGTATGGTTTATTTTATTTTGCTGCCTGCAAATTGTTTTCTTAAAAAAAACAAAAAAAAACTTCTTCTCTGGACCAGGCCAACTGGGCCGAAGCCCAGCCAGCTGGCCCAAGCCGCCGCCGCCGCCTTCTTCCCCGTGCGCGACCGGGACTCCACCCGGAGTCTGGCGCTGATCCGCCGCCGTTCGCCCCTCGGCCAAGGCAGGCCTTGCCCCTCGTGCCCTTTATAAAGGAGCCGGACTCCGACGCCGACCTCTCCTCCTCGCGCCTCGCGCCTCCACCTCTGCATCTACCGCCGCCGCGCCGGAGTAGTCGCCGCCGCCGAGCTTCCTCGCCGCCGCCTCGCACCTCCCCGACCCCCGCAGCCACCACCCACCTCACCGCCGCCCCGCGCCGCACCCCTCCGTTAACTCCGCTGAACCGGAGGGCCACCAGAGCAGCCGCCCCTCCGGGTCCGAGCCGCCGCCGCCGTTCTTTCTCGCCACCGGCGATCACCGCGGTAACCGCCGCCTCCCGTCCGTTGGATCTGGATCCAACAATCTAGATTCGTTTTTTTAAACGTTTTTATTTTTCTTTTCCTGTGAACGTTCGTTAGTTAGGGTTCTTTAGCGAACAGTTTTCGTTAGTTAGCGTTCGGCAGCAAACATTCGTTAGATAGTTTTTTTTCTGTTTAATTCAGCCAGGGGCCCGTACGTAATTAGTTCCTTCACAGATTAGTCCCTAATCTTTAAATGTTTGTTACTTTTTACTCGTTTGTCCAAATCCAACGAAACCAATGCCCACTTCTTTGTTATGATCCCCTCTATCCAGGTAAACAACATAAATATGTTTTTGAAAGTTTAAAATTTGAATTTCAAACAGTTTTGTATTTGAACTTCGTTTGATCGTAACTTGAGTTTTATTACTCCGTTTGAGTTGATTCTTTTTGCAAATCGAAGCTCTTGACCCAAAATTTCTGATAAGGCCAAATTCACATAGTTTTGGTACTGTGAGAAATTGTTTTTGTTGCAAGAGTTGTTTGCTTGTTTTCGAGTTTTTCTGAGATCTTTTCTTCGATTCTTTTGAGTGATTGCTTATGTGTGGTTACTATTGTTTGCTCATGATAGATTGACCGGAGTGTGACGAGTAGAACTATCAGGACTTATGAGTGTGAATCATCTTCATCAACAGTACAGGCAAGTTCACACTATGATCATATCCCTTTCATACCCAGTTTTTATGCATTAGTTTCACCCCTCAAACATTGCATGAGTAGGATTGATAACATGTGGGTATTGGGAAGTAGTTGATGAGGTAGGAACCTATTACCCTGCATTCAAACCTTGGGAGTTACTATCATGATATGCTTATAATGCCATGCTATGCTCGTATACATTGATTGGGTTTGAGTGTATTCCATGACAGATGTGAGATTGTTATTTAATGGTTTATTTAAGGTGGCAACTTTAACACACATCTGGGTGGATTGAGGCACCTGGGTATTCCAGGGATTGCCTATTTTCTTTATGGACCGCCACCCATGCTCAAAGGGATCATGAGATTATTCATGCTAGAAACTTTCGTGTGTAGCCACAAGCTACTATGGGCTCTAGCATAGTTGATTAAGTTGTGTGAACTCTTACAGTGGTAGACTAGCAGATGTAGGGGATGCAGGTTGGTACTGTCTACCCGATCGTAAGATGCAAACGCTTCTGTAAGACTATGTGTCGGTCATCCGTTTCTCAAACACCATGTAGTGCGAGAAATCCAACGGAGGAGATCGAGTCTTGTGGGGAAAAGTGTGCAAACCTCTGCAGAGTGTATAAACTAATCATGGTTAGCCGTGTCCCCGGTTATGGACGTTTTGAGTATCTAGTTCTTGGATTATCATGTGAATCTCATCATGTTACTTTAATTTAATTTGTTGGGTTTAATGATGATGTTTAATTTGGATTGAGAGAGTGTCTACCTTCTCAATGTTTAACAACCACCATGATAGTTAAATAAAATTTATTCCTTTGATGTAGGGAAAAATTGGCTTTTCACAAAACATTATAACCATAGAGCTTTTCCACCATCCATATATGCATGTAGTGATAGTTATTGCTTCATCTTTTATCCTATAGTGTGAATTTGCCAGTACATTCAATGTACTGACCCTTTGTGGCTGCAACGTCTCATGTTGCAGGAATCTTACGACTAGTAAGCGATACGTTAGGGTTATGATTTCTACACTCAACTTTGTCGTTGGTGTTGATGGGAATCCACAACCTTGTTACTTCCGCTATTTGGATTGAGGTAATAGTATTTACGTTATTTTATACATGTGATTTACCTCTGTTATAAATCCTCGAGTACTGTGCGTGTCAGCATACCGATCCAGGGATGACACTTAAGCACAGAGACTTGATCCATTCGGGTCGGGTCGCTACAAGATGGTATCAGAGCACATGTTGACTGTAGGATGTGACCCTAGAAACTGGCAAGCCCATAGGAAAGATTTTCTCTATAACTTCCTTTTCAAAAAGATCTTTTACCTCTCTTCTCTTCTGAGCTTATTCAAATATTCCCTTTTAGTTAGACCATACCCCTTTCCCCTTTTGACCACACGAAGATTCGACTGATGAGACCACTCCAAGGAGTACAAGATATCGGACAACTAAGACTACTTTGGAATAAAGAGGATTTTTACCGTGCATTACACTGATGGATACTACAACGGTTGAAGACTCCGAAGACTAGGAGAATTTGAAGGCTTTAAAGATTTTGTTTCAGATTTGTATGACCTAGGAAGGCACCCCTTATGGAATGTGGCAAACTAAGGAAGTTGTCAATACCCGAGATCAAGGTGTATCGGAGAAAGACCAGACATGGAGCTTTAGAACTCAAAGTTTTGGCAAGAAAACCCTAAGGCAGGAGATATCAACTATGGAATGATAGCTCATGGAAATGACAAGAGCAGAAACATGGATATTCATGATGTTATCGTACGCCTATGCTATTGTCACCACACTGAGTTAAGCATGCATTCTTCGGAAGGATTGAATGGTAGAAGGCTGAAGGAGCATCTGTCAGCAAAGGATGCAGTTTTAACCTTAACTGGTGAATCACTAGGATCTGGAGTATTACATCAAGAAGTTTAGGGTGGATCTGCAGGCAGCCGTATTTGACAAGGAAGCAGTTCGTGAGGAACTCAGGACCCAGAAGCTAAAAGTAGCTAAGCTGTAGGAGCAAAACCTAAAGATACCGGAGATTCATCTGGAGCTGAAGGATAGAAGGACATGGTTCATGTCAAGGAGGTTGAAACCCATAAGTTTGGAACACAACTCCAGAATATTAAAGGACGTCAGGAGAAACTTCGCGTCAACAGAGATGATCTGGCAAAAGAACTTGAGAAAGACAAGCACGATCGGAAGGAGCCATCGAAGACATAAGCAAGACTTGAAGAGTTTGACGACCTTGAAGATTTATTGACCATTAGAAGACCAAATCCCATTATACCTACGTTAGATGCGACGATTGTGACCTGTCATTTGTTTGATGTTTTTCCGACAGCCACAATAAAATCTGTCTTTTCAAAACAATTGCTTGCATTGTGTGCATCCCTCTTTATCTCTCTTATCTCACCCCAAAACCCCTGGACCCAATAGAGTATGAATGGAGATGAGCTCATATTTTCTGGACCGATGAGTCAATTGGAGACGGACCGATGGATTCAGAACATGGAGGATCACATGAAGAATAACACTATAGTCGGAAAGGATATGACCCAACATGCTCTTCAGTGCTTTGAAAGAGGTGTTGCTACTTGGTGGAGGATGTACCAAAACATCAATGGATGGCAAGGAGTAACCACTTGGAAGGAATTTAAGTTGACTTTGCCAAAGTCTCGGTTTATGTCCCAGAAATTGAAGCCTTATGGAAATGATATGAAGAAGCCTTGTGCATGCAAAATTTGTGGAGGAATAGGACACAACCATAAAGATCACAGGGATGAATGCCCTAATTGTGTAGGAAGTCACCCAGCTGAAGAATGCCCAACTAGGCAGATTACTTGTTTCTTGTGTGAAAGAACTACCCACTACCCTGCTCAGTGTCACATTTACCCCATGGTACAGAGAACCATCCAGTAGGAGAAATAAATAATGAAAGGAGCCCTCAAGGAAGCTTTAAAAGAACATGTGATGAAGGAAGATGTCGAGGACACACACAAAGGAAACAAAATTAAAGCCTACACCAAGTCATGCTATTCATGTGGAGAAGAAGGGCACATCTCCCAGGATTGCCTGAATGGGAATCTAGTAGAATTCTCGACAGAGGAAGTACAGTATGACCCTCAGGAAATAGAATCCCTGATTGGAACAGAAAAGTCCAGGAAGAGAAGTAGATTGGATACCAAGAAGGACCTTAGCCATATCACCTATTTCAGATGCAAGGAGTCAGGGCACTACTTCAACAGTTGCCCAAAAAGGAAGCCGACGACCCAAGGAGGATATGTAATCACAAGGATACTTCAAGACTTGTCAGAAGTAATATGTTTTCGTTGTAATGGAGCAGGGCACTTTGCCAGGGATTGTCCCAAGAACGAGACTTGTGCTAAATAGTTGAGTTAGCAGCAATGTAAATGTAGTAGTAGTAGTAGTGAGAAAATCTCTTCTGTATTGAGATGTTGAGTTGAGGCATGTAATGAAAATACAGGAGATTGTAGTAATTGGAGAATCAATAAAGTTATCATCGTTGGTACTGATTTGGATTTTTATGAGTTGTTACTCTATGAAGAAAGATTTTGACCATTTTCGAGGATATCAGAAATATGGTCTATGGATGAGATTGGAGCATTTTAAGGGTGGTAGTACCATGTGAGGAGATTTGACCCCTGGAAAGGATAATGATATTCCACAGAGTGGACTTCGAACAAAATAAGAAGAAGTTTTGTCTCGATATGTGGGATACCCCAAGAATATGAAGGGTTGAAGTATTATGGGATATAAAGGAGATATAAGGTTGGGCATATCGACCAATTGTAACTCCATGATGAGTTTGAGTGATCACTTCTTAGTTTGGTACCAGTAGAAGGAAGGGAGACAGTATAGTTGGATGGATTTAAGGAAATTCTAGGAAGTTGGATGTTGGAATAATGATCGGTTGTCTCGAGGATGATCTCAAGGTTTGCAAGTGATGAGATGGGCCATAACCCACAGGCCCCAGGACCTGCCAAGAAGCAAACACACTCTTGCTAAAGGAAAAACCCTAGAAGAGATTTCTACCTTACCCACCGACGATTTTATAGGAGTTTACGCAAAACCTGAGAGTTGTGAAGGAATGATAGATGTTTGTTTGGCTTGCAGAATCAATGGATTTATCCGAACATAGTTCATTTACAAGAAAAATTCTGCAATGCTTGAGAGGATGATCGAGTGTTAGAATGCGAGATTCGCTAAACCATATACAAGAAAATGATTTGGGTGTGGGATGGATTGATCACCATACCGACTTACTCTTATTATTCGCTTTGCTATGAGGGATGGTAAATCTGAGTGACTTACCCATAGTAGAGAGACGACGATCAAAACCTTGTTTAAACCTTAGAACGGTATAAGTACTTTTCCTTGTACAAGGCAGCTGTTGCCAATCGTAGGACATACGGTGAGAATGAAGCCCAGACCCATTTCCTGCAGGAGCAACCATAAATTGATGACCACCATGAGATATCGATAGCTGTTTAGTATTGGCGCTAGACCGTCAGCTAAGAAGACCATGTCACAGCAAAACCGTACTCGCATGAAAGGACAGGAGTATTGAGGACAAAGTTATGCCACTACCGGAAGAGCCCAAAAAAGGAAAATTTCCAGAGAATCTGAGAAGACCGGCCCCGCCAAGAATAAGGATGGAGTATATGAGTTTTAATGGAACCATAATAATGTTTCTAAGCGTGGTAGCACCACATACCCCCTGTGATGATCGATGGATTTTGAGAAGACCCCCAACCCTAACCTATTTCTTGCTAGCCTCTCCGAATATCGAGGACGAGATTCATTTTGAGGGTGGTCGGTTTGTAACATCCCAAAATTCTAAATTTTGGAATATTATATTAAATAGATAGATTTGATTGTTGGTTTTATTGTTGTGTGGTTGATTGACTGAAAGTGAGTGAATTTTGAAACTTTTTGAAAGTTAAATGAGAGGGAATAAAAGGAGTTTCCCAAACTTTCATTTTGCTTTTATGAGCTCCTTTAATTCAAATTCTTTTCATCAAAAAACCCTGGAGAGAAGATAACATGACTTCTTCCATTTCTAAATAAATGAAAAGGGATTTGAAAAGATTTGAATCTTATTTGGAAATATTTCAAATTCAGAAACTTCAAGCAACTCAATGATTTTCATGAGGGAAGATAAAATGACTTCTTCAAACATATGAAATATGAGTTGGGAGTTCAAAAGAAATCCAATTTAAAGTCCATTTGAAATTATTTTCAATTGGGAGTTATTTGGGTTTTATTCAAATTATTTTTCTCCAAAAATATAATATATGGAAATTAGGGTAAAATGATTCCCTACATCAAAAAATTGGAGAGAAATAAATTTGAATTAATTTTGGTATTTTTAAAATGATTTTTGTTGGATTTTATTAGAGCAGTAGCACTCTTTGCTTTATTTGATTTTTTGTGGATTTTACTTGAAGCTAGAATAAATGTTCATCTTGTAGGAAATCTTTTTCTGAAAATTTTGATATATTATATGCCTATAGTATATTTCTATTTTGTATGGTTTATTTTATTTTTTTGTCTGCTAATTGTTTTCTTAGAAAAAACAAAAAAACTTCTTCTTCGGACCGGGCAACTGGGCCGAAGCCCAGCCAGCCGGCCCAAGCCGTCGCCGCCTTCTTCCTCGTGCGCGACCGGGACTCCACCCTGAGTCCGGCGTCGATCCGTCGTCGTTCGCCCCTCGGCCAAGGCAGGCCTCGCCCCTCGCGCCCTTTATAAAGGAGCTGGACCCCGATGCCGCCCTCTCCTCCTCACGCCTCGCGCTGCCACCGCTGCATCTGCCGCCGCCGCGCCGGAGTTGTTGCCGTCGCCGAGCTTCCTCGCTGCCGCCTCGCACCTCCCTGACCCCCGCAGCCACCACCCACCTCACCGCTGCCCCGCGCCGCACCCCTCCGTTCACTCCACCGAGCTGGAGGGCCACCGGAGCCGCCGCCCCGGCCAGATCCGAGCCACCACCGCCGTTCTTCATCGCCGCCGGCGATCGCCGCGGTAACCGCCGCCTCCCGTCCGTTGGATCTGGATCCAACAATCCAGATTCTTTTTTTATTTTAAATGTTTTTATTTTTCTTTTCATGTGAATGTTTGTTAGTTAGGGTTCTTAGCGAACAGTTTTCGTTAGTTAGCGTTCGGCAGCAAACATTCGTTATATAGTTTTTTTTTGTTTAATTTGGCCAGGGACCCGTATGTAATTAGTTTCTTCACAGATTACTCCCTAATCTTTAAACGTTCGTTACTTTTTACTCGTTTGTCCAAATCCAACGAAACCAATGCCCACTTCTTTGTTATGATCCCCTCTATCCAGATAAACAACTTAAACATGTTTTTGAAAGTTTAAAATTTGAATTTCAAACAGTTTTGTATTTGAACTTCGTTTGATCGTAACTTGAGTTTTATTACTCCGTTTGAGTTAATTCTTTTTGCAAATCGAAGCTCTCGACCCAAAATTTCTGATAAGGCCAAATTCACATAGTTTTGGTACTATTACAAATTGTTTTTTGTTGCAAGAGTTGTTTGCTTGTTTTCGAGTTTTTGTGAGATCTTTTCTTCGATTCTTTTGAGTGATTGCTTATGTGGGGTTACTATTGCTTGCTCATGATAGATTGACCGGAGTGTGACGAGTAGAACTATCAGGAGTTATGAGGTCGAATCATCTTCATCAACAGTACAGGCAAGTTCACACTTTGATCATATCCCTTTCATACCCAGTTTTTATGCATTAGTTTCACCCCTCAAACATTGCATGAGTAGGATTGATAACATGTGGGTATTGGGAAGTAGTTGATGAGGTAGGAACCTATTGCCCTGCATTCAAACCTTGGGAGTTACTATTACGATATGCTTATAATGCCATGCTATGCTCGTAGACGTGGATTGGGTTTGAGTGTATTCCATGATAGATGTGAGATTTTTCTTTAATTGTTTATTTAAGGTGGCAACTTTAACACACATCTGGGTGGTTTGAGGCACCTGGGTATTCCAGCGATTGCTTGTTTTCTTTATGTACCGCCACCCAGGCTCAAAGGGATCATGAGATTATTCATGCTAGAAACTTCCGTGTTCAGCCATAAGCTACTATGGGCTCTAGCATAGTTGATTAAGTTGTGTGAACTCTTACAGTGGTAGGCTAGCAGATGTAGGGGATGTAGGTTGGTACTGTCTACCCGATCGTAAGGTGCAAACACTTCTGAAAGACTATGTCTCGGTCACCCGTTTCTCAAACACCATGTAGTGCAAGAAATCCAACGGAGGAGATCGAGTCTTGTGGGGAAAAGTGTGCAAACCTCTGCAGAGTGTATAAACTAGTCATGGTTAGCCGTGTCCCCAGTTATGGACGTTTTGAGTATCTAGTTCTTGGATTATCATGTGAATCTCATCATGTTACTTTAATTTAATTTGTTGGGTTTAATGATGATGTTTAATTGGGATTGAGAGGGTGTCTACCTTCTCAATGTTTAACAACCACCATGATAGTTAAATAAAATTTATTCCTTTGATGTAGGGAAAAATTGGCTTTTCACAAAACATTATAACCATAGAGCTTTTCCACTAGCCATATATGCATGTAGTGATAGATATTGCTTCATCTTTTATTCTATAGTGTGAATTTGCCAGTACATTCAATGTACTGACCTTTTATGTCTACAACATCTCATGTTGCAGGAATCTTACGACGAGTAAGTAATACGTTAGGGTTACGATTTCTACACTCAACTTTGCCGTTGGTGTTGATGGGAATCCACAACCTTGTTACTTCCGCTATTTGGATTGAGGTAATAGTATTTGCATTATTTTATACATGTGATTTACCTCTGTTATAAATCCTCGAGTACTGTGTGTGTCAGCATACCGATCCAGGGATGACACTTAAGCACAGATACTTGATCCATTCGGGTCGGGTCGCTACAGTGGTTGAGGCCGTTCAAGAAGCGTGCCATCGTTTGCTCGTCATCTTCCTTGACATTGGCTCGTATCATGGCAATCTCCATTTCTTGGTAGTATTCTTCCACCGTCTTTGTGCCTTGCTTGAGGAGTTGCAACTTGTTGAAAAGGTCTCGAGTGTAGTGAGTAGGCACAAAGCGGGCTCTCATGACTTCCTTCATTGCTTCCCAAGTTGTGATTGGTGGTTCGCCTCTTGTATGTCGTCGCTCGGTCACTTGTTCCCACCAAATGAGGACGTAGTCTTGGAACTCGAGGGAGTCCATGGCGATCTTATTTTCTTCATCGTAGTTGTCTAGGCGAAAAATCTTGTCCACCTTCAATGCCCAAGAGAGGTATTCTTCGGGATCATTGCTTCCGGAGAACTTTGGCATGGTCAACTTGAGCTTGCTGTAGCGGAGTTCTTCATCTTGATAGCGGTTTTAATATCGCTCTTGCCTTGGAAAGTCCTCAAATGCTCGTTCCTCGTGATGTCGCTCTTGGCGTGGAGGAGGGTCTTGAAGCACTTGTTCCACTTCGTATCGCTCTTGTCTTGGAGGAGGGAGAGGAATGTGAGCTTGATTGCGCCTTTCTTGTTGCTCTTCGCGTCGGGCTGCTTCTTCTTGTATCTCGCGACGAAGAGCTTCCTCTTGTTCTTGCACTTGGCGGCTGCGGTCTTCAACAGCTATAGTGGCCTCGCGTAGAGCTTGTTGTGCTTTAAGTGCTTGAGCTTCACGTTCGAGGGCTTGTGCTTCACGGTGCCCTTGTGCTTGTCGAAGTGCATCACCATCTTGAGGGACTTGACATGGTACTTGTGGAGGTATTTTGCTCTTGCTCCATTGCTCCTTGAGGGACTTGGTGTCGCATCCGTTCACGTCCTTGAACTCGGTCTTGTAAGCCATTGCCATGGAATGGATTTTCTTGAGCTTGGTGATCCTGAGGATGATCACGTCGAGGAAGGAGAGCTCGTGGCAGACTTGCATCATAAGAGGAGTAGTCCAAAGATTGCCGACTTGTATGGTGACTTGAGTGGCGCCGTCTTGAAGAAGCGGATGAGGAAGACAGGCATCGCACGATCATGTTGCGGAGCTCTTCCATTTGTGTGTTGAATTTGTCGTTGATGTTTTGACGAAGGTCGGAGGCGAGTTGCTCCAAGCGTTCACCCAATGCTACGTTTTCTTGATGAAGCGCTCATTCTGCGATGAAGAAGTGGTTCTTGGAGACGAAGCCGGAATCATCACCTTGCTCCTCGAAAAGTGGGTTCGACGACGAGTTTGGCCTATCCATCATAACCAAGTGTGGTGAGTAGGAAAAATGAGAGAACAATACCAAAGTTACCTTCTCCGAGGATTGAGGATGTAAAAAGTGTCACTCAATGTAATGCCACAATAGGAGAATTGGAACTGGGTTTGTTTCTCACACCTACAAATAAGAGGCTTATGGAGTAGCTCGGTTAGGATGGTGGAAAAAATTTCAAGCAAATGTTTGTCGGGTGGTAGGTGCGACATATGCCAACGGGTGGTTTATCATTGTGGGAGCCAATAAGACATCGCCGGTGCCTGGAAACGGGATAAGGCGAAGACATGCACGCCGGTGAATCTTACCCAGGTTTGGGGCTCTCCGTGGAGATAACACCCCTAGTCCTGCTCTGCGGGGTCTCCGCATGATCACTAGATCAATAAGTGGCTACAAGAGGCTCCTTGAGCTGTTTGGCGAGAGGAGGAAGAAAGGGCAAGGCTATCTCTCTTCTCCTCTCAAAGTTGTGTCTAAAACTATCAAAGTCCAACCCTTTGCATGGGTGCCCTGGGGGGTTTATATGGGCCTACCCCCCAGGGGTACAATGGTAATCCGGCTGGGCGTGGGCCCGAGCCATTAGTGTCTACGTTCGCCGGCTTCTCCGCCGACTGCTGGGGCCCGCCGTCTGGTGGGTCCCGCCGACTGTCGGCCTCCTGGTAGACAGGTAGGTCCCACCGCTTGGGGGTCTTTTCGGGGGCTGGTTACTGTTGCCTCACTCTTAATGACGAGGGCTTTGTCAAGGTAAGCATGACTACAGTGCCGCCGCCTGGCGGGCTCTCACTGTAGCCTTACCTCGTCTTGTCTCCTTAATGGTGCGCATACTTTGAGGGAGGGAGCGAGCCGGCTGGCGAGAGCTGGCTACGTCCCAGGCCGACTAGGGGAAGCGTGGCCGCCTTCGGGTGTCTCTCTGACCGAAGGAGCGCGCCGCCTGCGGGCCGTACTGCTTGTCGTGGGTGATGTCATGGTCAGCATGGCAACAGTGCCACGCCGGACGGGTCATGGCTGCCCCGTACGGCGTACTGTAGCCATGCGTACTCCAGGATTCGGGGGTGGCAGGCTTCACTGTTGCCACGCCCCGTCCCATCTCTGTTATGTGGGTGCAGACTTTGAGGGCATGATCTTGGCCGCCTATCGAGGGACGGCTTCTTAGCGTCGGTCATCTCATGGCCGGCTTCTTGGAGTCGGCCCTCCCGTGGCTTTCTTCATGAGGGTTTTTTAGGGTCGGGCCGCCTTCCGGTAGTCGGCTTGGGGGATAGCCGGCCGGGGGAAGGCGGCCCCGTGTCTTGGGTGCTTGTAGGCTCGATCGGCCTACTATTTTTTGAAGAGCCAGGGGGAGCCGGCTAGGCTACCCGTGGTCATTTACTCCGACAGTAGTCCCTGAAGCTGGTTGTGCTTCGTGGCTGAAAGGGGAACGAGAAGCTCAATCAGCTTCCTATCCTGAAGAGCTGGCAGCTAGGAGCCGGCTTTACTCAAGCGTGCCGTCTTCGCAAAGTTTTTCAAAGTCTGAAGGCGGGAACCAGCTGGCGTGCAAGCCAGGCTACGGGCTGGCTGCCCGCCGCCTGTGCGCCACATGGCACCCTTCGGCTGGAAGGGCCTGCTAGCCTACGTGCATGACGGGATGCTGCTGTAGACCGGGGCCCGCCACTTCCACGCCTTGGCCCGAGCGCAGATCTTTTATGGCCCGAACTGGCCGCACGTCTTGCGACGGCGGTTTTCGCTCGCCGTGAAGGCGCAATAATCGCGGGACGTGGGGGAGTGGGCGCAGCTAATCCCACGCCCCCCACGTCTCACCTCCTCGGCTTTGCCGCGCGAGGCTATAAGTAGGGGAGGAGCGGGAGCGGCAGTCACTCGCATGCTCGCCCTCGCTCCGCCATTCTCTTCTTCTTCTTCTTCCTCTCCGTCGCCGCAGCGGCTCTCCATCGCGCCATCTCTCCGCCAATCTTCTGGCACGCCACAGCCTTGCTGCAGCCGAATTGCGTGCTCTTCGCCGCCGCGCCTTCCCCGTCGCTTCTCCGTCCTCATGGCTCCGACGTCTAGCTCCTGGGACGGCTCCAACGTCCATGAGGACCACATCGACTTCCTTCGCAAGACGCGGCGGTTGCCAGGAAAGGATTACGTGCGGGTCCGTCTCGCACCGGAGAGGGAGATCTCACCGGTGCCGGAGGAGGGCGAGCGGGTAATCTTCCGCTCGCATTGCCTGCGCGGTGTCGGCCTGCCCGCGAGCGGCTTCTTCCGCTCGTTTCTCGAGTTCTATCATCTCCAGCCGCACCACCTCACTCCAAACACGGTGGTGCTGCTGTCGGCCTTTGTCACTCTGTGCAAAGGCTTTCTCGGCGTCCTCCCCACCCTCGAGCTTTGGGGGGAGTTCTTCCAGTCCAAGCTCGGCACGGTCATCGCGGGCGTGCCGGCTCCATGCGGTGCCTTCATCGCCATGCGGAGATCGACGGCCGACAACTTGTTTCCGCCCATCGCGCTGATCCAGTCGGTGAAGCTCTGGCAGAAATCTTACTTCTACGTGAAGAACGTCGCTCCACAAGGCAACTAAGTCAATCTGCCGGCTTACGTAGCTGGCCCGCCGGCTGGGAGGCAGCCCTCGTGGTCCTACCGAGCCAGGTCATTGACTCCGGCTGGGGCTGGCACCGTCGCCTGGCTTCAGGTGCTGATCCAGTCGGAAGGCCTGACCGGGTCCGACCTGGTAGCCGCCTTCGTGGAGCGCCGGGTGCTCCCACTCCAAGGTCGCCCCCACCTGATTTGTCAGATGAGCGGCCGCTTCAACCCAAGCCGGCTAAGCACCAACGAGATGACTCACGACGAGGTATCTTACATGGTGAATTACATCGCCAACTGCAAGCTCATCGAGGAGTGGCAGTACGGCAAGGAGCCATATTCTCGCGCCAATCCCCCGCCTGTGGTAAGCCTTCCTTCCTTTTTTCTTCTCTTGTTACCGAGTTCTCACTGGCCGGCTTCTGACCAGTCGGCCTGTTTTAATAAGAACCCCCTCCTTCATCCGTCGGCCGGAACCGCGGGGGCGGAACGCGAGTTCGCTCCCGACCGTGCGGCGGACGACTTGGACGACCCCGACTTGGGGGCGGACGACTTAGATGACGACGCCGTAGGGGGAGGCGGCGAGGCAGGTGGCTCCGGGCTCACCGCCGGCTTCGAGGACTGGCCGGATGATGACGAGGCCGAAGCTATTCCGCGCCGCCAGCCGACATCCGATCATCAAGGCACGGGCTCATCTGCCGGGCTGGCTGCTCGGGGCGGTGCACGGAAGCGCTGGGCGGCGCCGATCCTCTTTGGTAGTCGGCCGAAGAAGCCCAAGGGTTCTACGGCGGCGACCAAACGGGACGAGGCGGCCGCGAAGGCAGACCGCTTCCGCAAGGTGGTGAAGCAGTCGCAGGTAGTTTCGGCGTAAATGTTAATTCTCGCACGCCTTTCTTTCTTCTCTTCAGTCAGCATTCTTCTAAGCCTTTTCTTGTCTTACCAAATAGGGCTCCGCTCTCTCTTGAGCGGACTACAGCCGCCTCCATAGTCGAAGGTCCAGGAGGATCTGCAGGCTCCCGCCGCGTGGACCCCCGTGCCGAGCTCCAAGCGGCGACAGAGCAGAACGCGCGGGAGGCGCGGGAGGAGCAGGAGGCGGAGGAGTAGAGGGCGGCCGCCGCCAAGGCGGCTCAGGAGACGATAGCGGAGTCGGCAGAGGCGCAGGCTGACGCGGCGGCCAAGGCTCAGGCGGAGATCGCGGCCGCGGAGAGGGCGGCGGAGGCCCTGCGTAGCCAACCTCCACAACTCATCATCCCCCTCCGCACCGTGGCCCCCGATATCTCGGTGCCCCCGCCAGAGGAAGCCGGTCGCGACCAGCCGGCGATGGAGAGGGAGGGGGGCGACACAGTCGTCCTGGAGGGAGAGGCGGTACCGCACCGTCGGCCGGGACGGGCCAAGGCGGCCAGCCTGAGGCGCCGCCTGAGTAGCCGGCTGGAGGCGAGCCGACTGTGAGGGTGGATCTTGTGGTCCTGTCGCCGACTCGTCAGCATGCTGGGAAGGCGGCTTCAGAGCCGGACCTGCAGAGGGCCGCGGGCTCTAGCTCGTTGGCCCATGATTTGGATACGGCTAGCGTCAGCTTGCCAGGGTGGACGTCGGGCGGTGGGACGGCCGTGCTGAATGTGGCAGCACAGGACGTCCGGACCAGGCTTCAGTCCCTGGCCGCCGCGCTGAAGCAGTATACCCAAGAGTTTCTTGCAACGCAGTCGGCCATTCGGGTGAGTCTTCTTGCTCTTGATTTCTTCCGTGGGGGCGCGTCAGCGCACCCACTGGGTGTAGTCCCCGATTTCCGAGTCGGCTGCTGAGCAGGCGGCTTGGAACTTCTTAGTAGACTTTGATTGATGTCTTGTTCTTACTCACACCTTTTGTCCTATTTGCAGGACTATCACAACCTCCATGCGGCTACCTTCAACTCCCAGGCCCGGGAGATGAATAAGAAGACCGCTGATCTGACGGAGAGCCGGAGTAAGTGCTTTATTTTTTATATCATGTGGGGGCGCGTCAGTGCACCCACTGGGGGTAGTCCCCGAGATTCGGGCCGACTGCTGAGCAGTCGGGATCGGATCTTTCCTGACGACTTCTTCCTTATTTTCTTCTTCTTCATATCTGCAGGGGCCAATGCCGACTTGAGGGAGCAGCTGGGCAGGGCCCAGACCGCCCTTCGTGCCAAGGAGGCCGAGTGCAACGCCTTGGCTCAGGAACGTGATCGCCTGGCCAAGAAACTGGCCGACTAGGAGGAGAACCACAAGGCGGCCCTGAAGACGGCGCAGGACAGCGAGGCCGCCCTCAAAGCCGAGTATGAGACCGACGCAGCGAGCTGGGCCAAGGCGAGGCAAGCGCTGAGCGAGGGTTACGGCCGGATTGAAGATTTGATTGACGGTAGGCCGCCCTCTTCTTCGTTCCTTTGCTCACCCCTGTCATCTGGTCTATCTTCTGACTTGTTCTACTTCTTTCTTCTTTGTGTAGAATACTTCCCCGGTTACACCGTTGCCGCCAACCAAGCCATCGAAGCTCGCCATGATGCACGACGGCAGGCTGGGTTTGAGATCGCACCGAACGCCAACCGGTCGCTTGAAGAGCAGCTTCTGGCGATTCAAACCCGCCTCCAGCCGGCCTACCGCATGCTCCACTGTCTTCAACATGCTGGGGCGCAGGTGTTGGCCGCCCTCTGGCCCGGCGAGGTGATTCCCTGCACCCCCAACCGGACTGTCGACTGGCTGGAGGTAGCAGTCGGCCGCTTCGAGGCCTGGAAGGCTTCTGCAGCTCGGTCGGCGCTCGACGGGCGCTAGAGTTCGTCCGAGCTTGGTATCCTGGGCTGAATTTGGCCCAGCTGCGCACCTGGCGGCAGGAGGTTGACGAGGAGCTGGAGGCGGTGCGGCCGGCTATCATCCAACGCACCTCAGTGATCACCGACTTCACCGACACCAGCGCCTTTGCTCCTGAGGTAAACAAAGATGGCGTCGCTCAACCGGAGGAGTGGTTCGGGCTGAACCCGGCAGACGGTGAAGACTCGGCGGAGGAGATCGACTCCAGCGATGATGGCGAAGAGGAGGAGGAGGAAGATGGCGAAGACATTGTGCCAGATGGTGGAGCAATTGGCCAGCCTCAGCCTGATCGTGATTCCAGCAATGAGGCGTGTGCGAACGTGCCACCTGCAGCAGGTGACGATCAAGCTGAGACTCGCCAGCCGGCCACTCCTCCAGCCAACACTGTCGTCTCCACCAACCTGCCCGACTCCCCAGTTGCTCCCTTTTGGCCTGACTTGTCATCTTTGCTTTCCTGCCCATTACTCTTTGAACAATTTTTATTAATTTTGTGCAGTTCCACCCACTGTGGGTGTATTCAAACTTTGTTGAATGCTGGCCTTTCGAAGGTCTTTTGTGTAAATATAATCATGCATGTGCTTGGCTTCCGTTCATAATTGCTTTTCATCTTTTGGTTGTTTCCTTTGCCGCCCTCCCTTGGTCACCGCCTTCCCAGCCGGACAGCTGATCTGCAGTCTGTGGCTGAGGAAGGGCTTGGCCGTTTTGGGAGGACAGGTACTCGAGCTTTTTTAGATTGTAGCAAAGTAAGAAGGGAAGCCGGCCAGCCGGCTACTCTGACAGCCGGTTGGCGGGGGGGAAGCCGGCTTGTGTTATATAAGTTCGTTAGTCCTTAGCCGTTTTTCGTGTGGGCATCCTTTCCTGCCTTTGGCTCTTGCCAGTCGGACAGTCGATTCTTCGAGCTGCGACTTTCAACAAGAGAGGGCTTGGGTGCCGGCACACTACTTGTCTGACTGCAGGTAGAACTTAGATATAACCCAAGGCGGCTAGTCCCCGGGCCGACTGATCGAACCCGGTGCCGGACGAGAAAACGAATGTAATAACATAACCATGGGCATGATACTCATCATTTATAGATAAAATAGGGTAGTCCCCGAGTACTCCTCGGGGGGGGCTTGTTGTCTCGTACTTAATACAAAAGGTAGCGTCGTACATACTGCATTTTAACTGTAAAATCTTTGGAGGAGATTGGCGTTCTGTGGTCGTTCCAACTCCTTGCCGGAATCATCCCTCTTGCGCGCCTTCGGCTTCTGCGCGTCGATCAGGTAGTAGGAGTCGTTGCCTAAATCCCGGCTCATGACGAATGGGCCTTCCCAAGGGGCCGAGAGCTTGTGTTGGTCGGTTGTTCGCTGGATCAGCCGGAGCAGAAGATCACCCTCTTGGAAGGATCTTGGCTTGACCTTCCGGCTGTGGTAACGGCGTAGACCCTGCTGGTAGATGGCGGACCGGCTGAGGGCTAACAGTCAGCCCTCTTCCAGCAGGTCGACGCCGTCTTCTCGCGCTTCCTTGGCCTCCGCCTCCATGTACATGGTGACCCGAGGTGAGTCGAACTCAATGTCAGTTGGGATGACAGCCTTGGTACCATATACAAGGAAGAAAGGGGTAAAGCCGGTTGACTTGTTTGGGGTAGTGCGCAAGCTCCAGAGGATGGCCGGCAGCTCGTCGAGCCAACAGCCGGCCGAACGCTCCAGTGGTATGACCAATCGGGGCTTGATGCTGGAGAGGATGAGGCTGTTTGCTCGCTCGACTTGGCCATTTGACTGTGGGTGGGCAACGGACGCTAAGTCCAGTCGGATGCCCTGTGTCGCGCAGAAACGTGTCAGTGCTCCCTTGGCAAAATTCGTGTCGTTGTCGGTGATGATGCTGTGTGGTATGCCATACCGGGTTGTAATATCTGCAATGAATGTCACGGCGGTCGGCCCATTCAACTTCTTGATCGGCTTTGCTTCAATCCACTTGGTAAATTTGTCCACGGCGACAAGCAGATGTGTCATGCCGCCGCGCGCCGTCTTGAATGGGCCCACCATGTCCAATCCCCAGACGGCAAAGGGCCAAGTGAGGGGAATGGTCTTGAGTGCAAAAGCCGGTAGGTGTTGCTTGGAGCTGAAAACTTGGCACCCTTTGCAGTGTTTGACTAATTCCTTGGCGTCATCCAAAGCAGTCGGCCAGAAGAATTCATGGAGGAAAGCTTTGGCGACGAGTGATCTTGAGGCCGCGTGGTGGCCGCATTCGCCTTGGTGGATGTCCTTGAGGATTGCTATGCCCTTCTCTGGCTCGACGCATCGCTGGAAGACTCCAGTGATGCTGCGCCTAACGAGCTCTCGGTTCATTATTGTGTATGCTCCGGCTCGGCGTTGGACTTGCCTTGCCGAGATCTCGTCAGTCGGCAGCTCTCTGTTTACTAGGAAGTTGAGGATGGGTTGGGCCCATGATGGAGCTATGACTTCTTCTACTGTCAAAACGGATACTGCAACCCGGGCGGGTGGGCCGGGTGGGGAGGAGTTGGAGTCAACCACCGCCTGTTGTGTCGATGCAGTCCCCAGGCCGGCTGCAGTAGTCCCCGGGCCGGGTTCTGAAGTCCCCGGGCCGGGTGCGACTACAGCAGTCCCCGAGCCGCTTGTCGAAGTCCTCGAGCCAACTGCTTGGCTCCCCAAGCCGGATCCGACTGCGTCGGGGTCAGGCGGCACGAAGATGGAATCAGACTCTGGAGACGGCTTGACAGACGGCTTGAGGAGGCGTTGGAGAGAGATGTCGGTTGGTATAGCTTATCGGGTGGAGCCTATTCATGCCAGGGCATCTGCTTGCTCGTTGTCGGCCCGTGGCACGTGGAGGAACTCGCATCCTTCAAAATATCCGCTGAGTTGCTGAACAAGGAAGCGGTAGCTCGCCATGTTTGCGTCCTTGGCGTCCCAGTCGCCGGATGATTGCTGGACTACCAAGTCCGAGTCACCATAGCACAGGATCCGGCGGATGCCAAGTTCTTTGGCTAGCCGGAGCCCGTGTATGAGTGCCTCGTACTCGGCCACATTGTTGGAGGCGGCAAAATGGATTTGCAATGTGTATCTAAGCTTGTCGTCTTTGGGAGAGGTGAGGATGATGCCGGCTCCCAAGCCAGTGCGCATCTTGGATCCATCAAAGTGCATCCGCCAATGAGTGGAGTCGGGGGCAGGCAGCAGGTACTGGGTCTTGGCCTAGTCGACGAGGAAGTCGGCCAATGCCTGGGACTTGATGGCGGTGCGAGGTTGGTAGAAGATCGTGTAAGGAGCCAGCGCAATGGCCCATTTTGCCACCCGGCCGGATGCATCCCGGCTGCCTATAATCTCGGCGAGCGGGGCAGTACATACGACCGTGATGGAGTGCTCTTGAACGTAGGGCTTGAGCTTCTTGGCAGCGAAGTACACCCCATAGCACATCTTCTGATAGTGTGGGTAGTTCTGCTTCGAGGTGGACAACACTTCACTCAGATAATATACCGGCCTCTGGACTAACTGAGCTCGGCCTTCTTCTGGGCACTGAACCACGATAACAGTGCTGACCACCCGACTAGTGGCGGCAATGTAAAGGAGCATGGGCTCTTTCTCAGTCGGTGCCGCCAAGACAGGCGGCGTGGACAGCATCTTCTTTAGCTCGTCGAAAGCTTGGTCTGCTTGGTCATTCCACTCGAAGTGAGTGGATTTCTTAATGAGTCGGTAGAGGGGGAGAGCCTTCTCTCCGAGCCGGCTGATGAAACGGTTGAGGGAGGCCAGGCATCCGATAAACTTTTGGACGTCTCGCAGCTTGGTAGGAATCTCCATTCTCTCTATGGCCTTGATCTTCACCGGGTTGCATTCGATGCCGCGTACGGAGACCAGGAAGCCTAGAAGCTGGCCGGCTGGCACGCCGAACACGCATTTCTCGGGGTTGAGCTTGATCTAAAATCGGCGCAAGTTTTCAAATGTCTCTCTGAGGTCTTCCAGCAGGGTGCCGCACTTCTCCGTCTTCACCACAATATCGTCTACATAGACATGGGATTTCTGCCGAGTTGCTTGAGGAGGCATTTCTGCATGCAACGCTGAAAAGTGGCACCGGCATTTCTCAAGCCGAATGTCATAGTCAGGTAGCAGAAAGCTCCGAATGGTGTGATGAAGGCGGTCTTCAGGCGGTCAGCTGGGTCCAATTTTATCTGGTGGTAGCCTGAGTAAGCATCCAAGAAGCTCAACAGCTCGCATCCGGCTGTGGAGTCTATCACTTGATCAATCCTTGGCAGAGCAAAAGGATCTTTAGGGCAGGCTTTGTTGAGGCTGGTGTAGTCAATGCACATGTGCCACTGTTTGTTCTTCTTCAACCCCAGGACCGGGTTGGCAAGCCACTCAGGGAAGAACACCTCCATAATGAAGCCAGCTGCCAGAAGCCGGGCTATTTCTTCTTCGACTACTCTTCTCTTCTCTTCTGACGGTCGGCGCAAGGGCTGCTTGACCAACTTGGCGTCTGATCGGACATGTAGCTTATGCTCGGCGAAATCCGTCGGAATACCCGGCATGTCTTTGGGAGACCATGCGAAGATGTCCCGATTCTCATGGAGGAAATCGACGAGCTCGCTTTCCTATTTGCTGTCAAAGCCGGTTCCCACAACAGCGTGCCTCTCCGGGTGCTCCGGGTCCAGAGGTATCTTCTTTGTTTCTTTGGCCGACTGGAAAGAACATTGAGCCTCATATTCCTTGGGGTCGGAGGACAAGGCTGGCTGCTTGCCGGCCATAGCCACGACTCGGTCCAGCATCTTGTTCTCTTCAGCGATCACGAGGAACTCGGCCAGCCGGCTGCTAGCTGCTGCACACTCAGAGGACTTCTTGTAGTCTCCGGCTATGGTGATCATGCCCTTGGAACTCGTCATCTTCATATTGAGGTAGGCATAGTGGGGCACAACCATGAACTTGGCCAGAGCAGGTCGGCCAAGCAGTGCGTGGTAAGGGCTCTCCAGATCCACCACTTCAAACCATATTGCTTCTCGACGGAAATGATCCTTATCGCCAAAGAGAACATCTATCCTGATCTTGCCAATTAGTGAGCAGGACAGGCCGGGTACGATGCCGTGGAACACAGTCTGACTCGGCATGAGCTGCTTCGTATTGATATTCAGCTTCTCCATGGTGTCATGGTACAGTATGTTGATGCTGCTCCCGCCATCTATCAGCACACGGGAGAATCGGGCAGCTCGCCTTTCTGTCGCAAGGGTGGCGTCCAAAACCAATGCATAGGAGCCGGGAGACGGCATCACCTCTGGGTGATCGTCCTGGCTCCAGCTGATGGGCTTCTCCGACTAGTGCATGAACTTGGGGTTATTGGAGGCGACCGTGTTGACTTCTTGGTGTTGTTGGCGCCGGCTGTGCCGGTCTTCAGGCTGGCTCGTAAAGATGACGTAGGCGGCATGTTCGTCAGGGAACTCGTCTTGAACAGCCCCGACTGCTGGCCGAGCGGCCGGCTACTGAGGGGCCGGAGGCGGCTGACCAGCAGGCGGAGGCGGCACCAGCCCTTCACCCTTGGAGATTCGCGTGAGCCAATGGCACTTCCGAGTCGTGTGGTTGGAGGCCTTCGCGCCACTGTGGAACTTGCAGGGGGCATCAAGGGCTTGCTCGTAGGAGAAAGTCGGCTGCCAAGCCGGCCTGCCGCCCTTCTGCTTCTTGGGCACGGGCTGCCCTTCGGGTTCTTCATCTTTGACTGTGGCCACTTGCCGACTGGTGGAAGTCGGCATAGGAGCCTTGCGCTTGTTGTCGTTCTGGTACGGGCGTCGGTTGGAGTCTCCAGCCGGCGTCTTGGGAGCCGGAGCGAGCACCTTCCCGGAGGCGTCTACTCGGAGCTCGGTCTTCATTGAGGAGTCGGCCGTGGCGTACTTGTCTGCGATGACCAGTAGCTCGTCGAGGGTAGTCGGCTCGTCGCAGAGGAGTCGGTGCTTGAGGAGGGTGCCTTCCTGGCACCCGGCGGTGAAGTACTCTATGGCTTGAACCTTGTGCACCCCCTCGAAGGAGTTGCGGAGCTCGGCCCAACGCGTGAGATAGTCACGGGTTGATTCATTGGGCCCTTGAACACACAAGGAGAGATGTCGGTGCTTGGGAGCCCGTTTGTAGGTGCTGGTGAAGTTGCGGATGAAGGCTTCCATGAAGTCTAGCCAGCTGTTGTTGCTGTAAGGCTTGAGGCTGTTGAGCCAAGTGCACGCCGTGCCTTGGAGCATGAGGGAAACATATTTCACAGCAACACGCCTGTTGCCGTTTGCTATGTGGACTGCGGTGGAGTAGTCGATCAACCAATCTTCCGGCTTCACGAAGCCGTTGTACTTGGGCGTGTCTCTTGGGAGCGAGAACCCTTTGGGGAAGGGCTCGTCGCGGATGCGGGGGCCAAAGCAAGGCGGGCCGACATGATCTTCCTCTTCTAACGCCAGTGATCGCGCTAGGCGGTCGATCCGATGGCGGGCATCATTTTCGCCGACTCCTTCACGGCAACCTAGTTGGCCGCTGAGAGTCGGATGCGTGACAGACGGCGGGGTGGGGTATCTCTCCCCACGAGGCGGAGGAGGAGGCGGATCGCCCCGTCGCTCCACAGCTCGAGGGCGGCCTTCTGGATCGCGCTCGATGGTGATTCGGGTCCGACTGCGACTGGCAGCCGGCTCCTTTTCTTGCCTTGTGCGGGCTCCGCCCGCAGTTGGTGTTCGTGATGTTGCATCATGCTCTCAGCGTGGGAGAGGGCTTTCAGCGTGGACGCCGGCTTCGTGTCGCTTTACGGCCGCGTCGATCAACTGCTGGATGCAT
Source organism: Triticum dicoccoides (assembly GCF_002162155.2). Lineage (NCBI taxonomy): Eukaryota > Viridiplantae > Streptophyta > Magnoliopsida > Poales > Poaceae > Triticum > Triticum dicoccoides. The sequence continues at coordinate 425,883,841 of NC_041383.1, read as the reverse complement.
CTGGTCATGTAGGGGAGCTCGTCGGCCCCCAGTCCATTCAGCTCGTCTACGACCGACTGGGCGGCGCGTAGGTTCTCGAGAGGCGTGGCGTAGACTAGGTGTTCTACTCCCAGCATGTCGGCAATGGCCGCACCGCGCTTCTGGATGATGCCGGCCCGGCTTGGCCCGTCGGGAGGCGGTGTGCCGAAGGCGGCGCGGTCAACCTTGCGCTGGTGAGCCTCAGTGAGGCGTCTCATGGTGGCTATCTTCTGGCCCTCCGCAATGAGGGCAAGGCGGCGTGCTTCCAGCGCCTCGGCGTCGGCGTCGGCCGAGATGGGAGCGGACAGGTCGTGCAGCGCCGCTTGCAGGGCATCGTGGGCGTTCTCGCCAGAGGTGACTCCATGGCTGATGACTAGCACCTCGGTGACGGTGCTGCCGCCGCTGTCGGCTCGAGGGAGAGGGTCGTCGAAGACCACCACGTTGGTGGGGAAGGTGTCAAGCGATGCCGTGTCGGAGTCGACAAGCATCGGGTCGGTGGAGCCAACTGACTCGAAATCCACAGCAGGCTCGCTAGAGACGTAGAGTTGGTCGAGGAGGCTGACGAGGCGGCTCTCGGGGCAGCCGGTGCCCGCGTCAGACGCAAGCTCGTCAGAGATGCGAGCCTCGCCAAGAAGATCGGCAAGGCAGCTCGCCGCGCAGGCGTCGTCGACACCTTGCAGCACGTCGGGGCAAGCGCCATCGCGCGTGCCGGGCTGGCTACGCTCGTGGGAGAGGAAAAGGGTTTCCGTCCAGAACAGGTCTCTGGACGACAGTGCACCTGGCCCCATGGTGGGCACCAAATGTCGGGTGGTAGGTGCGACATATGCCAACGGGTGGCTTATCATTGTGGGAGCCAACAAGACACCGCCGGTGCCTGGAAATGGGATAAGGCAAAGACATGCACGCCGGCGAATCTTACCCAGGTTCGGGGCTCTCCATGGAGATAACACCCCTAGTCCTGCTCTGCGGGGTCTCCGCGTGATCACTAGATCAACAAGTGGCTACAAGAGGCTCCTTGAGCTGTTTGGTGAGAAGAGGAAAAAAGGGCAAGGCTAGCTCTCTTCTCCTCTCAAAGTTGTGTCTAAAACTATCAAAGTCCAAACCTTTGCATGGGTGCCCTGGGGGGTTTATATAGGCCTACCCCCTAGGGGTACAATGGTAATCCAGCTGGGCGTGGGCCCGAGCTATCAATGTCTATGTTCGCCGGCTTCTCCGCCGACTGCTGGGGCCCGCCGACTGGTAGGTCCCGCCGGCTGCCGGCCTCCTGGTAGACAGGTAGGTCCCACCGCTTGGGGGTCTTGTCGGGGGCTGGTTACTATTGCCTCACTCTTGATGACGAGGGCTTTGTCGAGGTAAGCATGGCTACAGTGCCGCTGCCTGGCGGGCTCTCACTGTAGCCTTACCTCATCTTGTCTCCTTAATGGTGCGCATACTTTGAGGGAGGGAGCGAGTCGGCTGGCGAGAGCCGGCTACGTCCCAGGCCGACTAGGGGAAGTGTGGCCGCCTTCGGGTGTCTCTCTGACCAAAGGGGCCCGCCGCCTGCGGGCCGTACTGACAGCCTGTCGTGGGTGATGTCATGGTCAGCATGGCAACAGTGCCACGTCGGACGGGTCATGGCTGCCCCGTACGGCGTACTGTAGCCATGCGTACTCCGGGATTCGGGGTGGCAGGCTTCACTGTTGCCACGCCCCGTCCCATCTCCGTTATGTGGGTGTAGACTTTGAGGGCTCGATCTTGGCCACCTGTCGGGGGCCGACTTCTTGGAGTCGGTCATCTCGTGGCCGGCTTCTTGGAGTCGGCCCTGCCGCGGCTTTCTTCATGAGGGTTTTTTAGGGCCGGGCCGCCTTCCGGTAGTCGGCTTGGGGGATAGCCGGCCGGGGGAAGGCGGCCCCGTGTCTTGGGTGCTTGTAGGCTCGATCGGCCTACTATTTTTTGAAGAGCCAGGGGGAGCCGGCTAGGCTACCCGTGGTCATTTACTCCGACAATGTTAGTCAAGATATCGATAAGGTTGAGAAGGTTCACAAAAATGCAAGTAAAGCAAATAGATCAAACCCAAAGGTATCACTAGGTACACACGCACGGAAGATAGATGGGATCCACACAACCAAGGAGTGAGCTCAAAATGTGCAACCACGGAAAATGCTCTTGTTGTGCTCGAGAGACAATAGCTCGATTGCTCAAATGGGCAAGATACGCTTGTGCACCTACCTAAGAGAGAACCATGCCGTCTTCAATCCCAACTATGGTATATATGCGTTAATCAAGATGATATAACTATGCAAATGGCTCAACTCTATTTCTTACAAGCTCTTTGTTGCTCCTCTTTTGCTTAAAAGCTTTTATTCTCTCTTTTTTTCTCTATGCTTGATGCTCGAGCCGAGTATGATATGAGACAAGTATATATGATATGCACGGGAGAGACTTATGGCACAAGGATGATAACACGATCACTACGGTGCACAATAGCGTGGCCCGGCAATTCTCAACTTGCTAGTCTCAATGGGTAAGCAACGCAAAGTGGCTCGGGCTATCAATGCAAAAAAGCCAAGGTAAGGAGTAAGTGTCGTTGAGGTTACCGTTCTTTCTTACGGTTAGCGGTCAAGATGACTCCGAGTCGATGATGGTGATGACGATGTCACACGCTCCTAAGTAGCCGAAACACCTTAGGAAACGGAAATGGCAACACAAAATCGGTCAAATGCGGAAGGTGGGTGTTTTTGTGATGATTTTTGGATGGGGCTAATGGTGGTGGTAGTGGGATGAGTGGATGTGGGATGTCAAGAGCTTCTAAACGAGCTAAAGAACACGAAAAACAGACTTGGGATGTGGAAATTATGGCCAAAACGGTGTTGGTAGTGGGCTGATTTAGGGGGGTGCCGGCACCCGGGGGTGTGAGGTGCGGGTGCCCGGGGGTGGCAGGTTGAAATGGCCCGGGGGTGCGGGTGCCCGGGGGTTCAAGGTGCGGGCACCCGGTGGTGTCAGATTTGGGCGGAAAAATTTGGGAAATGGCAAAATTTGGAGGATTTCGTGGTGGGAAGGGTGGGGATTGTTGGGGAGGGGCTAGATCCACTTGCCAAACATCAAATCCATGGACCAAAACAAATAAATCTCACAAGATCCAACAAATTGCAAGAAAAAAAATTGGGGCTATTTTTGTGGGGATTTTTGAATTTGGACGAAAACAACAAAATCAAGCTAGAAAATGGGGGGATGGGACTCCAAGATGTGAATAAACCTTGCTCATGATACCAAGATGTTGTAGGGTCAAACCCTAGAGGGGATCTTTTCACACTTGGAGGGGGGAAAAGGAGGAAAACACTCAAGAACACAAGGAACAAAACTCTCAAATAAACCCAAATATCACATCCACTAGAGTAGCATACATGAGATCCACAAGATTACAAGATCAATTCAAGGAGAGTAGCACTAGGTAAGTTCTTCCCACTAGGTGAGGTCTTGATGATGATCTTCTCCAAGAGGAGGCCTTGACAATCCAAAGGATTCTTCCCTAGGTGGGGGCTTGATCTCCAAAGAGGAGGGGATACAAGGAGCAAAGCTCACAATGATTAATCTAATACTTTGCTAACCTTCCAAAAGAGCTAGGGGAAGAATATATAAAGCCTAGGTACGAAACTTGGCGGAAAAGGGATACAAAGGACCAAAAAGTCCCTAAAATGCGTGGCCACGGAGGGGGAGTCCGGGCACCCGGGGTGGAACCGGCCGAGCACTCGGATCGGTCAGGGGCTCCGGAAGGGGCGGACCGGGCACCCGGGGAGCCAAGGCCCGGGCACCCGGGGTGGCCACCAGTGGCTGGGCGGGGCAGGCCGGGCACCCGGGGTTGAGGGCCCGGGCACCCGGTTGTGGTGTTGGCGCGGCCCAGCTTCGGCCGGGCACCCGGGGTGGGCTAGATGAGGCCCGGAGGAGGGGCCGGGCACCCGGGGCCTGCTGGCGCACCTCCCATGCCGAGGCCGGGCACCCGGGGCCAAGGAGGCCGGGCACCCGGGGTGTCCAGGGGCTGTGGCCCTTGCTTCTTCTCCTTCTTCTCTTCTTTCCCTTGCTTCGTGGTCGCTTGAGTCTCCGTCCTCTCCTTCTCACTATCATCTTCTTGGTACCTAAGCATGAACAATGTTTCCGTTTGAGGTAGAATCCAATCCTCACACGAATCCAAACGAGAGTTGAATAGGAAAGAGTTCACCTTGTTCTCAATGGCGCGTGCACGTGCTCTTGTCATTGGTCCACTTGGTGCTTGCAATGGTGATGGAGTGTCGGTGCGAGTAGTCGAGGGATGCTCCGCATCAAACTCTCTCTCACGGGATTTGGATTTGGTGGAAAGAAGATTTGAGTGGAAAGCAACTTGGGGAAGGCTAGAGATCAAGATTTGTGTGGTAGGAATGGAATATCTTGGTCTTAACACATGAGTAGGTGGTTCTCTCTCAGAAAATGTATGCTGGAAGTGTAGGCACGTTCTGATGGCTCTCTCCACGAATGAAGAGTGGGTGGAGGGGTATATATAGCCTCCACACAAAATCTAACTGTTACACACAACTTACCAAATTCGGTGGGACCGAATCGTGAAACTCGGTCGGACCGATTTAGTAAATAATGTGACTGTTAGGATTTTCGGTGGGACCGACATGTCAACTTGGTGGGACCGATATGGTTAGGGTTAGGGCATAACGTAATCTTGGTGAGACCGATTACACAAACTCGGTGGGACCGAATTTGGTAATAGACACACAGAGGGTTGGTCAGGCAAACTCGGTGGGACCGACTCTCTCATCTCGGTTAGACCAAAACGTTACGAAGGGGAACAGAGAGTTTGCATTGTAATCTCGGTAGGACCGATTTAACAAACTCGGTGAGACCGATTTTGGTAATGGACATACACAGAGAGATTATGATGACCCACAAGTGTAGGGGATCAATCGTAGTCCTTTCGATAAGTAAGAGTGTCGAACCCAACGAGGAGCAGAAGGAAATGATAAGCGGTTCTCAGTAAGGTTTTCTCTGCAAGCACTGAAATTGTAGGTGATAGATAGTTTTGTGATAAGATAAATGGTAACGAGTAACAATTAAATAAAGTAAATAATGTGCAGAAAGGTGGCCCAATCCTTTATGTAGCAAAGGATAAGCCTGGACAATTTCTAATAATGAGAAAGGAGCTCCCGAGGACACATGGGAATTATCGTCAAGCTAGTTTTCATCACGTTCATATGATTCGCGTTCGGTACTTTGATAATTTGATATGTGTGTGGACCGGCACTTGGGTACAGCCATTTCTTGGACAAGCATCCCACTTATGATTAACCCCTATTGCAAGCGTCCGCAACTACAAAAGAAGTATTAAGGTAAACCTAACCACAGCAATAAACATATGGATCCAAATCAGCCCCTAACGAAGCAACGCATAAACTAGGGTTTAAGCTTCTGTCACTCTAGCAACCCATCATCTACTTATTACTTCCCCATGCCTTCCTCTAGGCCCAAATAATGATGAAGTGTCATGTAGTCGACGTTCACATAACACCACTAGAGGAAAAGACAACATACATCTCATCAAAATATCAAACGAATACCAAATTCACATGACTACTAATAGCAAGACTTCACCCATGTCCTCATGAACAAACGTAACTACTCACAAAGCATATTCATGTTCATAATCAGAGGAGTAATAAAATGCATAAAGGATCTGAACATATGATCTTCCACCAAGTAAACCAATTAGCATCAACTACAAGGAGTAATCAACACTACTAGCAACCCACAGGTACCAATTTATGGTTTTGATACAAGATTGGATACAAGAGATGAACTAGGGTTTTGAGAGGAGATGGTGCTGGTGAAGATGTTGATGGAGATTGACCCTCTCCCGATGAGAGGATCGTTGGTGATGATGTTGGTGATGATTTCCCCCTCCCGGAGGGAAGTGTCCCCGGCAGAACAGCTCCGCCAGAGCCCTAGATTGGTTCCGCCAAGGTTCCGCCTCGTGGCGGCGGAGTTTCGTCCCGTAAGCTTGCCCACGATTTTTTCCAGGGTAAAAGCTCTGATATAGCAGAAGATGGACGCCGGAGGCCCACCAGGGGGCCCAGGAGATAGGGGGCGCGCCCTCCTCTCTACTGGATAGGGTGTGGGCCCCCTGGTGTATTTCTTTCGCTCAAAAATTCTTATTAAATCCAAAAAGATGTTTTGTGGAGTTTCAGGACTTTTGAAGTTGTGCAGAATAGGTTTCCAACGTTTACTCCTTTTCCAGCCAGAATTCCAGCTGCCGGCATTCCCCCTCTTCATGGTAAACCTTGTAAAATAAGAGAGAATAGCCATAAGTATTGAGATATAATATGTAATAACAGCCCATAATACAGTAAATGTTGATATAAAAGCATGATGCAAAATGGACGTATCAACTCCCCCAAGCTTAGACCTCGCTTGTCCTCATGCGGAAGGAGAAATCGAAAAATATGTCCACATGTTTAGAGATAGAGGTGTCGATAAAAAATAAAATACGGACATGAGGGCATCATGATTATTCTTATAACAGCAACATATATAGATTTTATCATATGATTTCTTATGCTCAAATAACAATCAATTCACAATGTCAAGTATGGTTCAAAAACTTCATTGGAAACTAACAAACTATAATCTCAGTCATTGAAGCAATTGCAATTTATCGTAACATCAGAAAGAGTCAACAATAGAGCTTTTAAGCAAGTTCACATACTCAACTATCTTGTAGCCCTCTACAGTTGCTAACACTCACGCAGCACTTGTGGTTATGGAGTTTCAGCCGGAGACTGATAAAGATAGGGGCTTATTGTGTTGCCTCCCAACGTATTCACCTTTCGGTGATGTCAACAATAATAGCCCATGCTAACTTACATCCAATTGGATATATATATCATGATCTTTCAAACACGAGGAGCTTGCCAAAGGATAAAATGAAAAAGGGAAAGGTGAGGATCACCTTGACTCAAGCATAAAGTAAAAACATAAAGTAAAAGATAGGCCCTTCGAAGAGGGACGCAGAGGTTGTCATGTGCGTTTAGGGTTGATGCACAAAATCTTAATGCAAAAGAACGTCACTTTATATTGCCCCTTGTATGTGGACCTTTATTATGCAGTCCGTCGCTTTTATTACTTCCACAACAAGTTCGTACAAAGCTTATTTTCTCTACACTAATAAGTCATACATATTTAGATAGCAATTTTTTATTGCTTGCAACATGACAACTTACTTGAAGGATCTTACTCAATCCATAGGTAGGTATGGTGGACTCTCATGGCAAAACTGGGTTTAAGGATATTTGGAAGCACAAGTAGTATCTCTAGTTGGTGCAAGGAATTTGGCTAGCATGAGGGGGAAAGGCAAGCTCAACATGTTTAGAAGGTCAATGACAATATACTTTAACTAAGATGTCGGAAAACATAAACCATTACGTTGTCTTCCTTGTCTAACGTCAACTCTTTTAGCATGTCATACTTAATGAGTGCTCCCAATTATAAAAGGTGTCCCAGATAATATATTTATATGTGAACCCCTCTTTCCTTATCACTTCCTATTAATTGCAACGATGACCAAGGCTACGTTCATCAATTCTCAACAATTTTTATGCCTCATACTTCCTATGTGTGAAGTTATCACTATCCATAAGATCAATATGAACTATTTTATTCTTTCTACTTTCTCAAGATCATGGCAACAAAGCAAAGCCCTTGACTCAACACTAATCTTTATTATAGATAGCTCACGGACTCGATTACATAAAGAGATCACAATGCAGAACTCAAACTACTTGATATCAAAACTTCAAACTACTAGATCAAGATACTACTAAAAGGATCGAACTAAATAAAGTGGTAAAGATAGGAGTGTGATGGTGATACGATACCGGGGCACCTCCCCCAAGCTTGTCAATTGCCAAGGGGAGTGCCCATACCCATGTGTTTATGTCCTCGGAGGTGGTGATGGTGGAGTTGTTGCATTTTTCTTCTCTAGCTTGCGTCTGAGGCTAAAATTTTCCTCCCTCGGATCCTCATTCTCGAGCTCAAGTTTCATTATCTTTTTGCATAATGTCGCCTTGCTGTCCTGCCAAAAACATGGTGGGATAGATTGGACCTTAGGGAGGCTTGACTTCTTGAACTCTACATGCATATCGCCAGGTTGAGGTAGTGGATCGTCCTCTTCATCGGAGCTTGTCTCCTCCTTCCCCTTTGGATCATAATCTTCTTCTTCCTCCGTGGTCCAGCCATAATGTTCCACATCCCCATATGCTATTGGCTTTGCGATAAAATCAGCCATATAGCTCTCTCCCTCCGAATCTTGGGACGACATCTTCCTCCAAATCTGCTGCAGAAACAACTCAAAGCAAAAACAGAGGATTTTGTCGAGGTACGGTGGTCAAAACCTTCGGGAGTATATATAATGAATTTTTACCGACCAAAATACGTAACGTGCAAGAAAACGGAGTCCGGGAGGCACACGAGGTGCCCACAAGACAGGGGGCGCGCCCTCCACTCTCGTGGGAGCCTCGTGTCCCTTTCGGACTACTTCTTTCTTCCTAAAATTCTTAAATAATCCAAAACTGATAAAAATTGCCATTGGAGTTGTTTTGGAGTCGGTTTACTTACCGTACCACATACCTATACCTTTTCGAAGTCTGGAACGTTCTGGAAAGTGTCCCTTATGTATTCCTCAGGGGTTACGGTTTCAATAATATTAGTTTCAACATTGATAGGATTACCTGAAATATAATGTTTAATTCTTTGACCGTTTACCACCCTTGGACTCGTGCCTTCGAAGTTGTTGATTTTTATAGCACCAAAACAATAGACCTCCTCGATAACGTAGGGACCTTCCCATTTGGAGAGAAGTTTTCCTGCAAAAAATCTTAAACGAGAGTTGAATAATAATACATAATCTCCTACGTTAAACTCACGCTTTTGTATCCTCTTATCATGCCAGCGTTTGACTTTTTCTTTGAATAGCTTGGCATTCTCATATGCTTGGGTTCTCCATTCATCAAGTGAGCTAATATCAAATAACCTCTTATCACCAGCAAGTTTGAAGTCATAGTTGAGCTCTTTAATAGCCCAATATGCCTTATGTTCAAGTTCAAGAGGTAAATGACACGCTTTTCTATAAACCATCTTATATGGAGACATACCCATAGGATTTTTGTATGCAGTTCTATAGGCCCATAATGCATCATCAAGTTTTTTGGACCAATTCTTTCTAGATCTATTCACAATCTTTTGCAAAATTAATTTGAGCTCTCTATTGCTCAACTCAACTTGACCACTAGACTGCGGATGATAAGGAGATGCGATTCTATGATTGACATCATACTTAGCAAGCATCTTACGGAAAGCACCATGAATAAAATGTGAACCACCATCAGTCATAAGATATCTAGGGACTCCAAACCTCGGAAAAATAACTTCTTTAAGCATTTTAATAGAAGTGTTATGATCAGCACTACTAGTTGGAATAGCTTCTACCCACTTAGTAACGTAATCAACAGCAACTAAAATATGTGTATAACCATTACAGGCAGGAAAAGGTCCCATATAATCAAAGCCCCAAACATCAAACGGGTCAATAATAAGAGAATAATTCATAGGCATTTCTTGACGTCTACTAATGTTACATATTCTTTGGCATTCATCACAAGATAAGACAAACTTACGAGCATCTTTGAAGAGAGTAGGCCAATAAAAACCAGATTGGAGTACCTTGTGTGCAGTTCTATCTCCAGCGTGGTGTCCTCCATAAGATTCAGAGTGACACTTGCGTAGAATCGGTCCCTGTTCATGCTCAGGCACACAACATCTAATAACACCATCTACTCCTTCTTTATAAAGGTGTGGATCATCCCAGAAGTAATGTCTTAAATCATAAAAGAACTTTTTCTTTTACTGGTATATGAAACTAGGCGGTATAAATTTAGCAACAATGTAATTAGCATAATCAGCATACCAAGGAGCAGTACAAGAAGCATTAACGACCGCTAATTGTTTATCAGGGAATCTATCATTAATAGGCAATGGGTCATCAAGAACATTCTCTAACCTAGACAAGTTATCTGCAACGGGGTTCTCAGCTCCCTTTCTATCAATAATATGCAAGTCAAATTCTTGGAGCAAGAGAACCCATCTAATGAGTCTAGGCTTAGCATCTTTCTTTTCCATAAGATATTTAATAGCAGCATGATCAGTGTGAATAGTAACTTTGGAATCAACAATATAAGGTCTAAACTTATCACATGCAAACACAACTGCTAAGAACTCTTTTTCAGTAATAGCATAATTTCTCTGGGCAGTATCAAGAGTCTTACTAGCATACTGGATAACATTCAATTTCTTATCGACTCTTTGCCCTAAAACAACACCTACAGCATAATGACTAGCATCGCACATAATTTCAAAAGGTAAATTCCAATCAGGTGGCTAAACAATAGGTGCAGTGATCAAAGCTTTCTTAAGTACTAGTTGACTCGTTGCGCCAAATGGCACAGAGACCCGCTAAAGTCATGTTATCGATGCAAATAGTTTCATTTTGCAAGGACATATCGATATTGGTAACAAAAAGCTCATGTGTTAAACCATATTATATTGAAAATATGGTTATGTGCTTGAAGATATTCGGTATGTGCTTGAACATATTTGGTATGTGCTTGAAAACTCGTTGCTCCAAATAGCACAGAGACACGCTAAATCCATGTCCACATTAAAAAAATCCATGGTTTAGTTGTTTTAGTTGTGGGCAAGCACATATGGTAACAAATTGCCGCGCATAGCCCCATTTGAAACCATGTGCACGTTGAAAATATTTGCATTTTTTCAATAACTTTATGTTTGAGAAAGCGCAAATACCATGTCAACCTGAAGTGTGTTGAAAATAAACGATACTTTATCTTTGAAAATATATACTTGAACATGCATATTTTGTTATCTTATTAGAATACCATAGAACCAAATGGCGCAAGATCCAAATTCAAACACGGAGTGTTTTGAAACAATTTGGGTTTCTTTAATATCTGTTAAGTTTTAAAAATCATTTAGGTGCATGGTAAAAATTAGCTAAAGATGTGCCATTCAGACACCATTTTCAACTATTTATGCATATGATCGTTACATACACAAATAAAAGAGATCACTGTCATAGTTAAAATGTAAGGAAAGGTCTGAATGAACAAGCTCTTCTAGTAGCTTGAATTATATTGTGTTTTGAACAGAGAGATTCTATTTAAATCACCAGCACTTTGCAGAATGAAGTGTGAAAGGATCCACGAAAAGATCAACGGGGATATCCCTGCCTGGACTACGTCCTACATCCTGACATAGACATCTAGGAGTTTGAATTTGATAGTTACAATGGAAACACCTGCTATATATAAATAACTTTTAGTAAGGTCTGAACGAACATGCTCTTGTTAGAGCGGAGGCAAGTTATTGTCAGATCTTACGGCAGCTTCCCTCCTTCCACTTATGCCAGATCACCTTTTTAGTTTTGTCTTGCCTACAAAAATAATTTTTGAGAGAACCCTTGCATAAGAAACAAATGAAATCAAGAGAACAACGAATATACAATTGAAAGACAACATCTTCTTATCAGAAATAATTTGTCTCAAACTCAGCCCTACCTTTTTTATCATAAGCAACCAGAGGAACATGCCATTCTAGACAAGGAACAAATGACTGCTGCACCATCAGGTGTACTGCAGCTGAATCTGCAGACAAAGCCACAAAGGGGCTCATATCATCTTATCACGCGTTCATAGAGAAACATGACACTTTGTTTGGTAACCTTCAGCATGAGGTCTTTGCGATGGGTTTTGACTTTGGCCATGGAGCTGGTTGGTACCTCATAGATGGGCCAACGTGTACAGGGAAGGGTGGAAATCTGGTAGTGGCTTGATGTGCTTGCTCGTTTCCCGGAGGTCAGATGTGTGCCTTTGATTAACATAATGAAGCATGTCAAAAATAAAGCGGTAAAGTTAACAAATGAAGAGAATTATCTAAATCATACACATCTCTGACATATATAAACACTGAGAAAAGAAACAGTTCAGCTATGGGACAAAAATTGTTTATTTCTCATAACACCACTGGTCTAATGCACTTTCAGTTATATGATACAATAATACTCCCTCCATCTCAAAATAAGTGTCTCAACTTTGTACTAACTTTAGTACAAATTTATACTAAGGTTGGGACAATTATTTTGGGACGGAGGGAGTAATTAGGAATTTAGGATGGGCATATAACGTTTCCATGAGTGTTAAAGATACTGAATAAGTAACTGATTTGCTTCGAGCCACCCCGTTTCCAGCGACCCCAACAATTCAATCACTAACATCTATCATGATAGCTTTGTAAGTCTGCACAAATCCCTCAGCTGAAATTTCTACTGGGCGTTATAGGTGCACCCTTTTCATACAATGTACAGAAATTCAGTAGAACAAAACAGATTTACTCTTTGAATGTATTTGTAGCTCTTACCAAGACATCAAAACTCATGGCCTAAAAGAAAATAGAACCTAGATAAGATCGAATCAACTGATAAGGGACTCTTCTCCTTGTTATTTTTATGGCTTAGTCACCTGACTGGCCTTAAAAAATTGAGCTCACCCACTTGATAGAGCAGAGAAGGCAAGGCACCCTTGCGTATTCACAAACAAAAATGGCTAGCAAGCTGTAACAGAGGGCATGCTTGCCTTAGAGCATGTTTTCACTAACAATACACACACCAATACCAAAATTAGAAGAAACAAAATTAAGAATATGGGAGTGAACTTGGCACCTGATAAATTTGACAGGCCAATATATGACAACTTTTCATATTGATATGGCAAAAGGTGATACTTGACACAAATGAATTTATCTGTAAAAATGACATAAGGAATGTACTCGATAAGCATGCTAAGATACAGTCAAGCATCGGATGAGCCAGTTTTATTCTGATATGGAAATTACACCAAAAATATAGTTCATAACAGCCTGACAAGTGAGGTGAAAGCATTTTTATATCTGAATACTTCATCTTTTTACTGATAATTAATATCTGTATGCTTTTTCTACTCGCGAAATATTTGTATTCTTTGACCATGATATATTTTGTCAAAGCAGACGATGATATACTGCATTATATAGCAAGTACTGATCATCAATCCAAACATTGAAAATTCATTTCGTTTTATCATCAGTTTTTCAAGAATAGATAAATGCAACGAATGATGCATGTCAAAACGCAAAACAAATGAACCAAATGAACTACTTACACTCTCTGGCAAGGTCAAGAGCTACCTGCATGCCCTGTCCGGGGATATATGGGTTGGCAATTGCATACTACCTGTGGTGTTGTATAGGCTAACAAGGTAAGATTATCCACTACTGATTTACCTTTCATTTTGCCTTTCAATTCAAGTGCTTACAGGATAACACATGCATTTTTTTAACCTTACAACAATCCAATTTTTTTTGAAGAGGGTTTAAATTTGTTTCCTTTGCAAGCAATGTGTACATACAGTTTGGGGAATTGGTGAATGTGGAACAACTCCTTTATGAATCAATAATCCAGTGTAACGAAATGCCGAGGTGAGAAGATGGTTGGCAAGTGTCTAAAGCATTCAGCCTCTTATTATTTTGAGAAAATAGGCTCGAGAACAGGTATCATCTATCAGCCTGCTTAAGTGAGTTTCGTTCTGGAGTGTTCCTTGTGGTTTGGAAGTCATGCAAACATCAAAGGGGCCTAGTAGCCAAAGCCAACTTCTAGGTGATAACTAAGTTAAGATAATCTTTCTAACATTTGGAAAAGGGACACATAGCTCAGGAGCACACCACGGATTCTTGCTCATTCAAATAAAGGGCTTTTTCAGACTTACCCTGTTATAATGTGATATATATATCACACACTAAGTGATTTGAAAAGAGAAGTTATTTTGCCGTCGAAAGAAAAAAACACGAGTGACCCAAACCAAACGAAGAGCTGAGGTGGCAAAGAGCACTCACTTCGACCTAGTCAAACTTGCCCTTATTCAGAACCTTGAAAACGGTGAATCCAACACACGTCTCGAACAACATCAACATCTCCAACCAAGCCGTAACTCAACTCACCTGGATCGAAGCACAGCCACACAACGAAATCAAAACAAAGGCCAAAAATTGCAAAGACATGAAGAATGATCAGCATGGCAATATTGTTCAGCAGTCAAACAGTCCCAAAATGATACATTGAGAAATATATATTGGCCTTCCAGTTTATAGAAGAACAAGAAACTACAACATGCAGAAAAATAATACATGAATATTCAAACCGTAGTCTTATCTGAAGCCATCTTTAGTTGAACAGAGAACCAATAATATGATCCATCAGAACCAAATGCTTTACCATTGACATTCTCCTGTACCAGATAAATGGCACTGCATCAACAAAGCGCAGTGCTTAAAAGCATAATCAATACATGTCCACACAGCAGGACAACAAGTTCAACATTTTTGAATGATTAGTAGATTTAGAAGTTGACAGCCAAATCACCAGCACAGGTCATAGCCAAGATTACACACCTATGCATTATACCACACCGCCCGCACCAGACTTGATCCCTACAACATGAAACCCCAAACATGTGAGCAGATCGGGCCAAGAGGAAAAAAGAACACACACTGAAACGGAAGGGGATCGGAGACAAGACGGAAACCCGGAGGTAGGCATCCCTGTGCAGCACCGCGGCTAGCCATGGCGGCTTCCCTTGCCACCTTCTCGACCAGTCCTCGTGCACGACGGAAAGAGATATGGAGGCCATGATGGCTTCCCTTGCCACCTGCTCCTCCAGTCCTCGTGCATTTAGGAAAGATAGATGGAGCCGGGTCTAGCTGCTCCTTCCCCTTGTCCCTGGATGTTGCGCTGCCAGGAACGGAGGGAGAGAGGAGGAGGAGCAACAAGGACACGGCGAGGAGGCAAAGACGAGTGGCGGAGCTCCTTCATCTTCGTCGCGGCTGCACCCAACCGTGACTGGAGCTGCTCTTCTCCAGCACGGATCTGCTGTCTGTGTGCGCCTACGGTGGTGGAGGGGGGTAGGAGGCCATGGTGCCTACGGTGGTGGAGGGGGGTAGGAGGCCATGGAGCCTACG
>NC_041383.1:425807874-425868370 GCF_002162155.2 Triticum dicoccoides | reverse complement strand
AGCCTACGGTGGTGGAGGGGGGTAGGAGGCCATGGCGCCTACGGTGGTGGAGGGGGAGTAGGAGGCTATGGCGAGGCTCCTAGGGCGGAGCCATGGCGAGGAGCGAGGAGGAGGAGGGAGGGGTTGTGGGGATCGAGGGGAAAGGGGTTAGGGTTGTGTGGCGGCTGGTGTGGAGCGGGACGACAAGGGGAGAGGATGGGATTGGGTGCGAGCGTGCGGAGCGATTTGGGCTGAGCTTTTTGCACGGTAAAATGGGCAACCCAGCCAATGAATGCATGGCACGGGCCCACCCGTCTTTGGACAGCGAAATAACCGTGAGGTGAAAATTGGTTTTTACTGCTCTGAAGATTCAACGGCTTAGATGCTTTAGAAGGCAGATCGAACAGCCAACGAAGCCCCAATTGAGGGAGCTTCGTGGAGGCAAGTTGGCTAGCAACCTTATAGGTTTAAATTTCAAATGCTTCTACACAATCATCATCAAAGACAAAAGGAATATCTTTTTGCAATAAATTAGTCAGAGGCCTAGAGATTTTAGAAAAGTCCTTAATGAACCTCCTATAAAAACCGGCGTGACCAAGGAAACTTCTTATACCTTTTATGTCCTTGGGACATGGCATCTTTTCAATAGCATCAACTTTGACTTTATCAACTTCAATATCTCTCTCGAAGATCTTGTGCCCCAAGACAATGCCTTCATTAACCATAAAGTGACACTTTTCCCAATTCAAGACGAGACTAGTGTCTTCGCATCTCTGCAAAACTCGATCAAGGTTGCTCAAACAATCATCAAAAGAGGATCCATAGACGGAGAAGTCATCCATGAATACCTCACAAATATTTTCACAAAAATCAGAGAATATAGCCATCATGCATCTTTGAAAGGTAGCAGGTGCATTACATAAACCAAAAGGCATACGTCTATAAGCAAAAGTACCAAAAGGACAAGTAAAAGTAGTTTTAGATTGATCCTTCGCTGACACACGTATCTGAGAGAAACTAGAATAACCATCTAGAAAGCAGAAATGTGTGTGTTTAGATAGTCTTTTCTAGCATTTAATCAATAAAAGGTAAGGGGTAATGATCTTTCTTAGTAGCTTTATTTAATTTACGAAAATCAATTACCATCCTATAACCTGTAATAATTCTTGGCGGGATCAATTCATCTTTATCATTAGGAACAATGGTAATACCTCCCTTTTTAGGAACACAATGAACAAGGCTTACCCATTCACTATCAGCAACGGGATAAATAATACCTGTCTCAAGGAGCTTTAGTATCTTCTTTCTTACCACTTCCATCATCTTGGGATTTAATCGTCTTTGAGGATCTCTAACTGGTTTCGCATCGTCCTCCAATGTAATTTTGTATTGACATAACGTGGGACTAATGCCCTTAAGATCATCCAGAGTATATTCAATAGCAGCTCGGTGCTTCTTCAGAGTTTGCAATAATCTTTCTTCTTCCTTCTCTGAAAGGTTAGCACTAATAATAACAGGATATATTTCTTTTTCATCAAGATAAGCATACTTAAGATTATCAGGTAATGGTTTGAGTTCAAACACGGGATCACCCTTGGGTGGAGGGGGATCCCCAAGAATTTCAACGGGAAGGTTATGTTTCAGCATAGGTTCTTGTTTAAGGAACACTTCACCTATTTCCTCCCTTTCCTTCATAAACATATCGTTTTCATGGTCACGCAAATATTGTTCTAACAAATCAGTTGGAGGAACAGCAATGGAAGCAAGACCAATAATTTCATCCTTGCTAGGTGGTTCCCTATCACGAGGTTGTCTACTAAACTTAGCAGAGTTAAACTCATGAAACATGCCATCTATGCCAACAGTGACAATATTCTTTTCACAATTAATCTTAGCACTAGCTATATTCAAGAAGGGTCTACCAAAAATAATGGGACAAAAATCATCTTGTGGGGAACCAAGAACAAGAAAATCAACAGGGTATTTAACCTTCCCACACAAAACTTCAACATCTCTAACAATCCCAAAGGGTTTAATGGTATCCCTATTAGCAAGCTTGATAGTAACATCAATGTCTTCTAATTCAATGGGTGCAATGTCATGCATAATTTATTGATATAAAGTATAAGGTATTGCACTAGCACTAGCACCCAAATCACATAAGCCATGATAACAATGATCTCCTGTTTTAACAGAAATAACAGGCATGCCTACGACAGGTCTACGTGTCTTAGTATCAGGTCTAGCAATATTGGCAGTCTCACCACAGAAAGAAATAACATGCCCATCTAAATCCTCATCCAAGAGATATTGAACCATAGCAATACTAGGTTCAACATTAATTTGCTCAGGAGGTGTATAAGTCCTAGTATTACTCTTACGAACAACAGTCGAAGCCTTAGCATGATCCTTTATCCTAACAGGAAAAGGAGGTTTTTCAACATAAGCAGTAGGACCAATAGGATCACTATAGGTAATAGTCTTTTCTTCGACTGTAATAGGTGCAACTACTTTCACTTCAACAGGAGAATTATATTTAAACCACTTCTCTTTAGGGAGATCAACGTGAGTAGAAAAAGATTCACAGAAAGAAGCTACTATCTCAGAGTCAAGTCCATACTTAGAGCTAAATCCACGGAAAGCATCGGTATTCATAAAAGATTTAACACAATCGAACTTAGGTGTCATACCTGACTCCTTACCATCATCGGAACCCCAATCTTCAGAGTTGTGTTTAATTCTTTACAATAAGTCTCATTTGAAATCAATAGTCTTCAGCATATAAGAACCAGCACAGGAAGTATCGAGCAGGTTGCGATTATCAAGAGAAAGCCGAGCATAAAAATTATGAATAATCATTTCCCGAGAGAGCTCATGATTGGGGCATGAATATAACATTGACTTAAGACTCCTCCAAGCTTGAGCGATGCTTTCTCCTTCGCGAGGCCAGAAATTATATATGTAATTACGATCACGATGAACAAGATGCATAGGATAAAACTTCTGGTGAAATTCCAACTTCAATCGCTTATAATTCCAAGATCCCGTATCATCACATAGCCTATACCATGTCAATGCATCTCCCTTCAAAGATAAAGGGAAGACCTTCCTTTTGACAACATCATCGGGAATACCTGCAAGCTTAAATAATCCACAAACTTCATCCACAAAGATAAGGTGTAAATCGGGACGCAATGTTCTGTCTCCTTCAAATGGATTAGCTAGCAGTTTATCTATCATACTCGAAGGAATCTCAAAGTAAATATTTTCATAAAGTTCAGTAGGCTGAGGAGCAACTATTTTCTCTTCTGATTGGGGTGAAGATACCCCAAACAAGCCCCTCAAAGTATTAGTTTCCATAGTGACAAGTAACAGAAAATTTCAGCACACTATATAAATGTTTCCTTACCAAGTTCCACTCACCAAAAGCGCTACACTCCCTGGCAACGGCACCAGAAAAGAGTCTTGATGACCCACAAGTGTAGGGGATCAATCGTAGTCCTTTCGATAAGTAAGAGTGTCGAACCCAACGAGGAGCAGAAGGAGATGATGAGCGGTTTTCAGTAAGGTTTTCTCTGCAAGCACTGAAAATGTAGGTGATAGATAGTTTTGTGATAAGATAAATGGTAACGAGTAACAAGTAAATAAAGTAAATAAAGTGAAGCAAGGTGGCCCAATCCTTTATGTAGCAAAGGATAAGCCTGTACAATTTCTAATAATGAGAAAGGAGCTCCCGAGGACACATGGGAATTATCGTCAAGCTAGTTTTCATCACGTTCATATGATTCGCGTTCGGTACTTTGATAATTTGATATGTGGGTGGACCGGCACTTGGGTACTGCCCTTTCTTGGACAAGCATCCTACTTATGATTAACCCCTATTGCAAGCGTCCGCAACTACAAAATAAGTATTAAGGTAAACCTAACCACAGCAATAAACATATGGATCCAAATCAGCCCCTAACGAAGCAACGCATAAACTAGGGTTTAAGTTTCTGTCACTCTAGCAACCCATCATCTACTTATTACTTCCCCATGCCTTCCTCTAGGCCCAAATAATGGTGAAGTGTCATGTAGTCGACGTTCACATAACACCACTAGAGGAAAAGACAACATACATCTCATCAAAATATCGAACGAATACCAAATTCACATGACTACTAATAGCAAGACTTCACCCATGTCCTCAGGAACAAACATAACTACTAACAAAGCATATTCATGTTCATAATCAGAGGAGTAATAATATGCATAAAGGATCTAAACATATGATCTTCCACCAAGTAAACCAATTAGCATTAACTACAAGGAGTAATCAACACTACTAGCAACCCACAGGTACCAATTTGTGGTTTTGATACAAGATTGGATACAAGAGATGAACTAGGGTTTTGAGAGGAGATGGTGTTGGTGAAGATGTTGATGGAGATTGACCCTCTCCCAATGAGAGGATCGTTGGTGATGACATTGGTGATGATTTCCCCCTCCCGGAGGGAAGTGTCCCCGGCAGAACAGCTCCGCCAGAGCCCTAGATTGGTTCCGCCAAGGTTCGGCCTTGTGGCGGCGGAGTTTCGTCCCGTAAGCTTGCCCATGATTTTTTCCAGGGTAAAAGCTCTGATACAGCAGAAGATGGACGCCGGAGGCCCACCAGGGGGCCCAGGAGATAGGGGGGCGTCCTCCTCTCTCCTCGACAGGGATTAGGCCCCCTGGTGTATTTCTTTCGCTCAAAATTTTTTATTAAATCCGAAAAGATGTTTCGTGGAGTTTCAGGACTTTTGGAGTTGTGCAGAATAGGTTTCCAACGTTTGCTCCTTTTCCAGCCAGAATTCCAACTGCTGGCATTCCCCCTCTTCATGGTAAACCTTGTAAAATAAGAGAGAATAGCCATAACTATTGAGATATAATATGTAATAACAACCCATAATGCAGTAAATATTGATATAAAAGCATGATGCAAAATGGACGTATCAGATTACAATCCCACCTCGGTAAGACCGAGATCCCTATCGGTGAGACCGACTTGATTAGGGTTTTGTGGCAGTGGCTATGTCATGAGAACTCGGTGGCGCTGGATGGAAAGATTCGGTAGGGCCGAGTTTGACTTTTGGTTTGGGACATATGTGGATGTGAGAAAGTGGTTGAGGGCTTTGGAGCATATCACTAAGCACTTTGAGCAAACAAGCCATTAAGCAACACCTCATCCCCTCTTGATAGTATTGGCTTTTCCTATAGACTCAATGTGATCTTGGATCAATAAAAGTAAAATGTAGAGTCTTGTGCTTTGAGCTTGATCCAATCCTTTGTCCTTAGCATCATGAAGGGGTTCCACATGCTCTAGTCCATGCCACTTCATTGTTGAACTTATATGAAACATACTAGATAAAAGTATTAGTCCAACAAGAGATATGTGGACATAAATTACCAAAATCACCCAGGGAGCACTTGTGCTTTCAATCTCCCCCTTTTTGGTAATTGATGACAACATACATCAAAGCTTTAGATAAAGATATAGAGAATAACAAGTAAAGCTTTGGAAAGACATGTAACATGCATAGGCCCCCCCCTACATGTATGCAATCATGTAAATATAGAACGTAGGAGCATGTGAATGCATAAGCATGACAGAGTAAGCAGTGTGTTACATGTATCTTGGCTATATGCATCAGAGAAAATGATTTGAATATGGGAAATGTACCTTCATGCTCATGAGTCCTTCTTGCAAACAGTATATACATCAACAAGAAAACCTCATACACATGACTGTGATGCATATACTTACCTTGTTGTCTTGAGTTGGCTTAGGAAGGAATGAACCTGCATAAACAAAGTTAGATAACACAGATACACCTACTAGCTAGAGCAAACAAAGGAAACCACAAGAGTACCAAGACTGGGATGACATGTAGAGAGTGAGTACTAAGTACTCCATTGGATATAGACATGACCCCAAAGGTAAAGATGTGCAATGAATTCAAAAATTTCCTTCCCTTAGATGTCTTTCTCCCCCTGAATCTAGCATGCGATATTGGGAGAAGATAGGGAACAGAAAATCAGAGCAAAGAAAAGAAACAGAGCTAATGCAAACAATCAAATATGAACATGTCTTTCCCCTCTTAAAGATATGTGACTTCTCTCCTCTTGAACACCAAGAATCTGGGGTCTCTCTCTCTCCTGAGTATTTTCTCCCCATATAGAAATGATTAAGCTTTGATGTGATCTCTCTCTCCCCCTTTGCCATCAATTTCCAAGAAGGGTTCTTCTGGAATTTTATTGTAAATGGGTTTGGTCCTAGAGCCACATAACAAAGCAGCAAGTCGAATGTGATGCTGGTAGAGGACAAGAATCATTGAGTGGAGCTGGATCAAAAGAATGCAGGAACAAGTGGCAAGCTATTTTTCCTGTAGTGAAATCGGTGGCACCGAGTTGTGTGCTTCGGTTGTACCGAAAGGTTTCGGTTGGACCGAAGGCAATAGACCGGTGTGACCGAGTTCATCGCAGAGAAAACACTTGTCACCTGAGCTTACTAGACAAGTAAGATCTCACAAGGATTTGCAAGGAATTAACTGAAAGATTTGCAAGGAATTGGGTGCAGGGAATGCAGAACAAACAGAAACAGAAAAGAAATCTAGATGAGGTTTTTTTTGAAAGGGGAAATAAATATGCATGAGACAAATGCAAGAGCACAGAAAAGAATACAAAAGAACTTCATCTAGAATTGGTCGGCGACAAAGTCACCTATGTTAGAGTATATTGACTTAGGAGTCAAGTGAGATCACTTGATCATAGGTCATACTCATCATTTAAGCTCAAAATGGGGTTACCATTTTTCGTTTAAGCATTTTGATGCATTCGCATCTTGTTGAGTTGCTTTGACTCATGACTTGGAGTAAAGCTTCTCTAAGATGGAATAACATACCTTGGGTGGTGGTGTTGATCGTGATCATGTAGTTGAACTTATGTGGGTTGCTTAAGGTTGATGTAGCTCATCAAGAGTCGGGAGCACCACTTGGAATTTGAGTTCATCTACCTAGGATATGTTTGAACGGTTTCGTGCTTCCTCGTCTTCAACCACCATTGTGTAGAGTCTTGGTGATGTAGAGATTGCTCAAGATGTGAGTGAGTTGCAATCTCATAGATTTAGATTCATCCAAGTACCTACAAGGGTTAGATAACATGCAAGGTGCAAATATATCCAAGACATAAGAAAGTCATCACAAGAGAGATGTCAAGGATTAGTCATAGGCTCATGTCTTACATGTATTCAAATGGAGTTCCTACTCCAAGTTTGAAGCATCAATAATGTTCAATTCACCTCTCAACCTACAAAACACTTTCTCATCAAGTGGTTTAGTGAATATATCCACCAATTGCTTGTCGGTACGAACATGCTTAAGATTAATGTCACCCTTAGCAACATGATCTCGAATGAAATGATGACGAACTTCAATATGCTTAGTTCGAGAGTGTTGCACGGGATTGTGAGCAATTTTGATAGCACTTTCATTGTCACAAAGCAATGGAACATGTTTCACATATATCCCATAATCTTTAAGAGTTTGGGTCATCCAAAGTAATTGAGCACAACATGAACCAGCAGCAATGTATTCTGCTTCGGCGATGGATAAGGATACTGAGTTTTGTTTCTTGGAGGACCAACACACAAGAGATCTACCAAGAAATTGACAAGTACCCGAAGTGGACTTTCTATCAACCTTGTCATCGGCATAGTCCGAGTTGGAGTAGCCAACAAAACTAAAAGAGGCCCTCTTTGGATACCAAATGCCGAAATTTGGTGTATGAATTAAGTATCTCACTATCTTTTTCACGGCCTTAAGATGACATTCTTTAGGGGCGGCTTGATATCGTGCACACATGCACACACTTAGCATAATATCGGGACGTGAAGCACATAGATATAACAATGAACCAATCATGGAGCAGTAAACTTTTTGATCAACCGGTTCACCATCTTTGGTCAAATCAAGATGTCCACTAGTAGGCATGGGTGTAGTCAAACCTTTGCATTCTTGCATATTGAACTTCTTGAATAGGTCCATGGTGTAATTTGTTTGAGAGACAAAGGTACCTTCCTTAGTTTGCTTGATTTGCAAACCAAGAAAGAATTTGAGTTCACTCATCATCGACATCTCAAACTTCTCCGACATTAGCTTTCCAAACTTTTCACTAAAGTGAGGGTTAGTCAAACCAAATATAATATCATCAACATAGATTTGGCACACAAATAGTTCTCCATTAACCCTTTTAGTAAAATGAGTAGAATCAATTTTTCCAATTTCAAAGCCTTTTTCAATAAGGAACTTGGTCAAGCACTTATACCACGCTCTAGGTGTTGGGGAATGTTGCAGAAAATAAAAAAAATTCTATGCTTCACCAAGATCAATCTATGGAGTCATCTAGCAACGAGAGAGAGGAGTGCATCTACATACCCTTGTAGATCACGCGCGGAAGCGTTCAAGAGAACGGGGTTGAGGGAGTCGTACCCGTCGTGATCCAAATCACCGGAGATCCTAGCACCGAACGGATGGCACCTCCGCATTCAACACACATACAGTTGGGAAGACGTCTCCTCCTTCTTGATCCAGCAAGGGGAAGGGAGAGGTTTATGGAAATCCAACAGCACGATGGCGTGGTGGTGGAAGTAGCGGCGATCTTAGCAGGGCTTCGCCAAGCTCTACGAGAGGGAGAGGTGTTGCAGAGGGAGAGGGAGGCGCCAGGAGCAGGGGTGCGCAGCCCTCCCTCCCCCCTCTTTATATAGGGGCCCTGGGGGGCGTCGGCCCCCTAGAGATTGGATCTCAAGGGGGGGCAAGGGGGTGGCTTGCCCCCAAGCCAAGTGGGGCGCCCCCCACCCCTAGGGTTTCCAACCCTAGGCGCAGGGGGAGGCCCAAGGGGGTGCACCAGCCCACCAGGGGCTGGTTCCCCTCCCACTTCAGCCCATGGGGCCCTCCGGGATAGGTGGCCCCACCCGATGGACCCCCGGGACCCTTCCGGTGGTCCCGGTACAATACCGGTGACCCCCGAAACTTTCCCGATGGTCGAAACTGGACTTCCTATATATAATTCTTCACCTCCAGACCATTCCGGAACTCCTCGTGATGTCCGCGATCTCATCCGGGACTCCGAACAACTTTCGGGTTACCGCATACTAATATCTCTACAACCCTAGCGTCACCGAACCTTAAGTGTGTAGACCCTACGGGTTCGGGAGACATGCAGACATGACCGAGATGACTCTCCGGTCAATAACCAACAGCGGGATCTGGATACCCATGTTGGTTCCCACATGCTCCTCGATGATCTCATCGGATGAACTACGATGTCGAGGATTCAAGTAATCCCGTATACAATTCCCTTTGTCAATCGGTATGTTACTTGCCCGAGATTCGATCGTCGGTATCCCAATACCTCGTTCAATCTCGTTACCGGCAAGTCACTTTACTCGTAGCATAATGCATGATCCCGTGACCAACCACTTAGTCACTTTGATCTCATTATGATGATGCATTACCGAGTGGGCCCAGAGATACCTCTCCGTCATACGGAGTGACAAATCCCAGTCTCGATCCATGTCAACCCAACAGACACTTTCGGAGATACCTTTAGTATACCTTTATAGCCACCCAGTTACGTTGTGACGTTTGGTCCACCCAAAGCACTCCTACAGCATCCGGGAGTTACACGATCTCATGGTCTAAGGAAATGATACTTGACATTGGAAAAGCTTTAGCAGACGAACTACACGATCTTGTGCTATGCTTAGGATTGGGTCTTGTCCATCACATCATTCTCCTAATGATGTGATCCCGTTATCAATGACATCCAATGTCCATAGTCAGGAAACCATGACTATCTGTTGATCAACGAGCTAGTCAACTAGAGGCTCACTAGGGACATGTTATGGTCTATGTATTCACACATGTATAACGATTTCCAGATAACACAATTATAGCATGAATAATAGACAATTATCATGAACGAGGAAATATAGTAATAATCATTTTATTATTGCCTCTAGGGCATATTTCCAACAGTCTCCCACTTGCACTAGAGTCAATATCTAGTTACATTGTGATAAATCGAACACCCATAGAGTTCTCGTGTTGATCATGTTTTGCTCGCGGAAGAGGCTTAGTCAAAGGATCTGCGACATTCAGATCCTTATGCACTTTGCAAATATCTAGGTCTCCATCTTGAACATTTTCATGAATGGGGTTGAAGCGACGCTTGATGTGCCTGGTCTTCTTGTGAAACCTGGGCTCCTTGGCAAGGGCAATAGCTCCAGTGTTGTCACAGAAGAGGGTGATTGGCCCTGATGCATTGGGTATGACTCCTAGGTCGGTGATGAACTCCTTCATCCAGATTGCTTCATGCGCTGCCTCCGAGGCTGCCATGTACTCCGCTCCACATGTAGATCCCGCCACGACGCTTTGCTTGCAACTGCACCAGCTTACTGCCCCACCATTCAAAATATACACGTATCCGGTTTGTGACTTAGAGTCATCCAGATCTATGTCGAAGCTAGCGTCGACGTAACCCTTTACGACAAGCTCTTTGTCACCTCCATATACGAGAAACATATCCTTAGTCCTTTTCAGGTACTTCAGGATATTCTTGACCGCTGTCCAGTGTTCCATGCCGGGATTACTTTGGTACCTTCCTACCAAACTTACGGCAAGGTTTACATCAGGTCTGGTACACAGCATGGCATACATGATAGACCCTATGGCTGAGGCATAGGGGACGACACTCATCTTTTCTCTATCTTTTGCCGTGGTCGGACATTGAGCCGAGCTCAATTTCACACCTTGCAACACAAGCAAGAACCCCTTCTTGGACTGATCCATATTGAACTTCTTCAATATCTTATCAAGGTATGTGCTTTATGAAAGACCTATGAGGTGTCTCGATCTATCTCTATAGATCTTGATGCCAAATATGTAAGCAGCTTCTCCAAGGTCCTTCATTGAAAAACACTTATTCAAGTAGGCCTTAATGCTGTCCAAAAGTTCTATATCATTTCCCATCAAAAGTATGTCATCCACATATAATATGAGAAATGCTACAGAGCTCCCACTCACTTTCTTGTAAACACAGGCTTCTCCATAAGTCTGCATAAACCCAAACGCTTTGATCATTTCATTAAAGCGAATTTCCAACTCCGAGATGCTTGCACCAGCCCATAGATGGAGCACTGGAGCTTGCATACCTTGTTAGTATTCTTAGGATCGACAAAACCTTCCGGCTGCATCATATACAATTCTTCCTTAAGAAAGCCGTTAAGGAACGCCGTTTTGACGTCCATTTGCCATATCTCATAATCATAGTATGCTGCAATTGCTAACATGATTCGGACGGACTTCAGCTTCGCTACGGGTGAGAAGGTCTCATCGTAGTCAACTCCTTGAACTTGTCGATAACCCTTAGCGACAAGTCGAGCCTTATAGATGGTAACATTACCATCTGCGTCCGTCTTCTTCTTAAAGATCCATTTATTCTCCATCGCTCGCCGATCATCGGGCAAGTCTGTCAAAGTCCATACTTTGTTTTCATACATGGATCCTATCTCGGATTGCATGGCTTCAAGCCATTTGTTGGAATCTGGGCCGGCCATCGCTTCTTCATAGTTCGAAGGTTCACCGTTGTCTAACAACATGATTTCCAGGACAGGGTTGCCATACCATTCTGGTGTGGAATGTGTCCTTGTGGACCTTCGAAGTTCAGTAGTAACTTGATCCGAAGTACCTTGATCATCATCATTAACTTCCTCTCTAGTCGGTGCAGGCACCACAGGAACATCTTCCTGAGCTGTGCTACTTTCCGGTTCAAGAGGCAGTACTTCATCGAGTTCTACTTTCCTCCCACTTACTTCTCTCGAGAGAAACTCTTTCTCCAAAAAGGACCCGTTCTTGGCAACGAAGATCTTGCCTTCGGATCTGAGGTAGAAGGTATACCCAATGGTTTCCTTAGGGTATCCTATGAAGATGCATTTTTCCGACTTGGGTTCGAGCTTTTCAGGTTGAAGTTTCTTGACATAAGCATCGCATCCCCAAACTTTTAGAAACGACAGCTTAGGTTTCTTCCCAAACCATAATTCATACGGTGTCGTCTCAACAGATTTAGACGGTGCCCTATTTAAAGTGAATGTAGCTGTCTCTAGAGCGTATCCCCAAAATGATAGCGGTAAATCGGTAAGTGACATCATAGATCGCACCATATCCAATAGAATGCGATTATGACGTTCGGACACACCGTTATGCTGAGGTGTTCCAGGCGGCGTGAGTTGTGAAACGATTCCACATTTCCTTAAGTGCACACCAAATTCGTGACTTAAATATTCACCCCCAGGATCTGATCGTAAGAATTTTATCTTTCGGTCACCTTGATTCTCTACCTCATTCTAAAATTCCTTGAACTTTTCAAAGGTCTCAGACTTGTGTTTCATCAAGTAGACATACCCATATCTACTCAAGTCGTCAGTGAGAGTGAGAACATAACGATAGCCTCCGCGAGCCTCAACGCTCATTGGACCGCACACATCAGTATGTATGATTTCCAATAAGTTGGTTGCCCGCTCCATTGTTCCGGAGAACGGAGTCTTGGTCATTTTGCCCACGAGGCATGGTTCGCATGTGTCAAATGATTCGTAATCAAGAGACTCCAAAAGTCCATCAGCATGGACCTTCTTCATGCGTTTGACACCAATGTGACCAAGGCGGCAGTGCCACAAGTATGTGGGACTATCGTTATCAACTTTACATCTTTTGGTATTCACACTATGAATATGTGTAACATCACGTTCGAGATTCATTAAGAATAAACCATTGACCAGCGGGGCATGACCATAAAACATATCTCTCATATAAATAGAACGACTGTTATTCTCGGATTTAAATGAGTAGCCATCTCATATTAAACGAGATCTAGATACAATGTTCATGCTAAAAGCTGGCACTAAGTAACAATTATTGAGGTTTAAAACTAATCCCGTAGGTAAATGTAGAGGTAGCGTGCCGACGGCGATCACATCGACCTTGGAACCATTCCCGACGCGCATCGTCACCTCGTCCTTCGCCAGTCTCCGCTTATTCCGCAGCTCCTGTTTTGAGTTACAAATATGAGAAACTGCACCGGTATCAAATACCCAGGAGCTACTACGAGTATTGGTAAGGTACACATCAATTACATGTATATCACATATACCTTTGGTGTTGCCGGCCTTCTTGTCCGCTAAGTAGTTGGGGCAGTTCCGCTTCCAGTGTCCGCTTCCCTTGCAATAAAAGCACTCAGTCTCAGGTTTGGGTCCATGCTTTGGCTTCTTCCCGGCAACTGGATTACCGGGCGCGGCAACTCCCTTGCCGTCCTTCTTGAAGTTCTTCTTACCCTTGCCTTTCTTGAAACTAGTGGTTTTATTGACCATCAACACTTGATGTTCCTTTTTGATCTCCACCTCTGCTGATTTCAGCATTGAATATACCTCAGGAATGGTTTTCACCATCCCTTGCATATTGAAGTTCATCACGAAGCTCTTGTAGCTAGGTGGGAGCGACTAGAGGATTCTGTCGACCACCGCGTCATCCGGGAGATTAACTCCCAGCTGAGATAAGCGGTTGTGCAACCCAAACATTTTGAGTATGTGCTCGTTGACAGAACCATTCTCCTCCATCTTACAACTGTAGAACTTGTCGAAGACTTCATATCTCTCGACCCGGGCGTGAGCTTGGAAAACCATTTTTAGCTCTTGGAACATCTCATATGCTCTGTGCTGCTCAAAACGCTTTTGGAGCCCCGGTTCTAAGCTGTAAAGCATGCCGCACTGAACCAGGGAGTAATCATCACTACGCGAATGCCAGGCGTTCATAACGTCTTGAGTTGCTGGGAAAACGGGTGCTTCACCTAGCGGTGCATCTAGGACATATGCTTTCTTGGCAGCTATGAGGATGATCCTCAAGTTTCGGACCTAGTCCGTATAGTTGCTGCCATCGTCTTTCAGCTTGGTTTTCTCTAGGAACGTGTTGAAGTTGAGGGCAACATTAGCGTGGGCCATTTGATCTACAAGACATATTGCAAAGATTTTAGACTAAGTTCATGATAATTAAGTTCATCTAATCAAATTATATAATGAACTCCCACTCGGATAGACATCCCTCTAGTCATCTAAGTGATCCATGATCCGAGTCAACTAGGCCGTGTCCGGTCATCACGTGAGATGGACTAGTCATCATCGGTGAACATATTCATGTTGATTGTATCTTCTATACGACTCATGTTCGACCTTTCGGTCTCTTGTGTTCCGAGGCCATGTCTATACATGCTAGGCTCGTCAAGTCAACCTAAGTGTTTTGCATGTGTAAATCTGGCTTACACCCGTTGTATGTGAACATTAGAATCTATCACACCCGATCATCACGTGGTGCTTCGAGACAACAAACTTTCGCAACGGCGCACAGTTAGGGGGAACACTTTCTTGAAATTATTGTAAGGGATCATCTTATTTACTACCGTCATAGTAAGAAAATAAGAACCAAAACATGATAAACATCACATGTAATCAAATAGTGACATGATATGGCCAATATCATTTTGCTCCTTTTGATCTCCATCTTCGGGGTGCCATGATCATCATCGTCACCGGCATGACACCATGATCTTCATCATCATGATCTCCATCATCGTGTCTTCATGAAGTTGTCACACCAACGATTACTTCTACTTCTATGGCTAACGTGTTTAGCAATAAAGTAAAGTAATTACATGGCGTTATTCAATGACACCCAGGTCATACAAAAAATAAAGACAACTCCTATGGCTCCTGCCGGTTGTCATACTCATCGACATGCAAGTCGTGATTCTTATTACAAGAACATGATCAATCTCATACATCACATATATTTCATTCATCACATCCTTTTGGCCATATCACATCACAAGGCATATGCTGCAAAAACAAGTTAGACATCCTCTAATTGTTGTTGCATGTTATTACGTGGCTGCTATAGGTTACTAGCAAGAACGTTTCTTACCTACGCCAAAACCACAACGTGATATGCCAATTTCTATTTACCCTTCATAAGGACCCTTTTCATCGAATCCGATCCGACTAAAGTGGGAGAGACAGACACCCGCTAGCCACCTTATGCAACTAGTGCATGTCAGTCGGTGGAACCTGTCTCACATAAGCGTACGTGTAAGGTCGGTCCGAGCCGCTTCATCCCACGATGCTGCTGAAACAAGATAAGACTAGTAGTGGCAAGAAAATTGACAACATCTACGCCCACAACAAGTTTGTGTTCTACTCGTGCATAGAAACTACGCATAGACCTAGCTCATGATGCCATTGTTGGGGAACGTTGCAGTAAATAAAAAATTTCTACGCTTCACCAAGATCAATCTATGGAGTCATCTAGCAACGAGAGAGAGGAGTGCATCTACATACCCTTGTAGATCACGCGCGGAAGCGTTCAAGAGAACGGGGTTGAGGGAGTCGTACTTGTCGTGATCCAAATCACCGGAGATCCTAGCGCCGAACGGACGGCACCTCCACGTTCAAAACACGTACGGTTGGGAAGACGTCTCCTCCTTTTTGATCCAGCAAGGGGAAGGGATAGGTTGATGGAGATCCAGCAGCACGACGGCGTGGTGGTGGAAGTAGCGGCGATCTCGGCAGGGCTTCGCCAAGCTCTACGAGAGGGAGAGGTGTTGTAGAGGGAGAGGGAGGCGCCAGGAGCAGGGGTGCGCAGCCCTCCCTCCCCCCTCTTTATATAGGGGCCCTGAGGGGCGCCGGCCCCCTAGAGATTGGATCTCAAGGGGGGGGCGGCCAAGGGGGTGGCTTGCCCCCCAAGCCAAGTGGGGCGCCCCCACCCTAGGGTTTCCAACCCTAGGCGCAGGGGGAGGCCCAAGGGGGCGCACCAGCCCACCAGGGGCTGGTTCCCCTCCCACTTCAGCCCATGGGGCCCTCCGGGATAGGTGGCCCCACCCGGTGGACCCCCGGGACCCTTCCGGTGGTCTCGGTACAATATCGGTGACCCCCAAAACTTTCCCGATGGCCGAAACTGGACTTCCTATATATAATTCTTCACCTCCGGACCATTCCGGAACTCCTCGTGACATCCGCGATCTCATCCGGGACTCCGAACAACTTTCGGGTTACTGCATACTAATATCTCTACAACCCTAGCGTCACCGAACCTTAAGTGTGTAGACCCTACGGGTTCGGGAGACATGCAGACATGACTGAGACGACTCTCCGGTCAATAACCAACAACGGGATCTGGATACCCATGTTGGTTCCCACATGCTCCTCGATGATCTCATCGGATGAACCACGGTGTCGAGGATTCAAGTAATCCCGTATACAATTCCCTTTGTCAATCGGTATGTTACTTGCCCGAGATTCGATCGTCGGTATCCCAATACCTCGTTCAATCTCGTTACCGGCAAGTCACTTTACTCGTATCGTAATGCATGATCCCGTGACCAACCACTTAGTCACTTTGATCTTATTATGATGATGCATTACCGAGTGGGCCCAGAGATACCTCTTCGTCATACGGAGTGACAAATCCCAGTCTCGATCCGTGTCAACCCAACAGACACTTTCGGAGATACCTGTAGTACCTTTATAGCCACCCAGTTACGTTGTGACATTTGGTACACCCAAAGCACTCCTACGACATCCGGAAGTTACACGATCTCATGGTCTAAGGAAATGATACTTGACATTGGAAAAGCTTTAGCAGACGAACTACACGATCTTGTGCTATGCTTAGGATTGGGTCTTGTCCATCACATCATTCTCCTAATGATGTGATCTCATTATCAATGACATCCAATGTCCATAGTCAGGAAACCATGACTATCTATTGATCAACGAGCTAGTCAACTAGAGGCTCACTAGGGACATGTTATGGTCTATGTATTCACACATGTATTACGATTTCCGAATAACACAATTATAGCATGAATAATAGAAAATTATCATGAACGAGGAAATATAATAATAATCATTTTATTATTGCCTCTAGGGCATATTTCCAACACTAGGAGCTTGTTTAAGACCATAAAGAGCTTTGTGAAGTTTATAAACATGATTAGGTTTCTTAGGATTGACAAAGCCGGGAGGTTGCTTAACATAAACTTCCTCCTCTATTTCACCATTTAGAAAAAGCACTTTTAATGTCCATTTTGTACAAGGTGATATCATGGTGATTAGCATAGGCAAGTGAGATGCGAATGAACTCAAGTCTAGCAACGGGGGCATATGTCTCACCATAGTCCATACCTTCGACTTGAGTGTAGCCTTGGGCGACGAGACGTGCTTTGTTGTGAACTACTTGTCCATCTTCATCTTGATTGTTGCAAAACACCCATTTGGTACCGATGATGTTGTGGTTGTTGTCGGGCTTCTCAACCAATGTCCAAACTTGGTTTCTCTCAAAGTTGTATAGCTCTTCATGCATGGCGTTTATCCAATCCGGATCTTCCAATGCTTCTTCAACCTTCATAGGTTCAATGCTAGAGATGAATGAATAATGTTCACAAAAGTTAGCTAAACGAGTTTTAGAGCGAGTGATTCTCTCGGTTTAGATATCATTGTAGATTTGCTCGACGGGATGGTCTTTAGCAACGCTTGCTCGAACTCGTGAAAGCTTTTCCTTGGATCTTGGTGGAACATCTCCTTCATCATGTTCTTCTTCTTGGCCTTCTTCATTGTTGACGTTGTCGTTCTCTTGTCGTGGTGGAGAAGGAGGTTGTTGATGTTCATCTTGGTGTACTTCCTCGTTTTCTTCATCTTGGTGTGTCCCACTTGTGGATGCTTCCGTATCAACTCTTGGTTCACCTTGTCGTGAGGTAGAATCTTCCACTTGGACGTACGAGGTACTCTCCTTCACCTCCGTTGGACGAATCTTGCCAATAGACAAGTCTTGGATTGATTCTGAAGGGTCTTTGTCTCCTACATCAATTGGCAATTGCTCTACTTGCGAGCCGTTAGATTCATCAAACTTCACATCTACCGTCTCTTCAACCTTTTGGGTGAAATTATTATAGACATGGTAAGTGTGAGAGTTTGACCATTACCAAGTAGAAAATCTTCATGAGACTTAGGAGCAAATTTAGAATGATGATGCTTATCAAGAATGTAGCACTTTGAGCCGAATACTCGAAAGTATCCAACTTGGGGTTTGTTACCGGTGAGGAGCTCGTATGCCGTCTTGCCGAGTAGCTTGTGAAGATACAAGTGATTTATTGCATGACAAGCTGTCTCAACCGCTTCCGCCCAAAAGTGCTTTGGCGTCTTGTACTCATCAAGCATCGTTCTCGCCATTTCGATGAGCGTCCGGTTCTTCCTCTCAACAACTCATTTTTGTTGAGGTGTGTACGTAGCCGAGAACTCATGTGAAATCCCCTCTTCGTCAAGAACGGTGTCCACATTTGCGTTCTTGAACTCCGTTCCGTTTTGTCACTGCGAACCTTCTTGATCTTCACTTCAAATTGATTTTGGGCCTTCCTAGCGAAGTTCTTGAAGATCTTTTGGACCTGCGATTTATCATCGAGAAAGAACACCCACGTAAATCTTGAAAAATCATCAACTATAACTAGACCAAAAGAATTTCCATCGAGACTTATGTAAGCATTAGGACAGAAAAGATCCATGTGAAGTAGCTCGAGCGGCCTCCTTGTGGTCATGATGTTCTTCACGGGATGCCAACCTGTTTACCTGCTTGACAAGCGCTGCAAAGTCTATCCTTATCAAATATGACATCGTTAATGCCAAGGATATGATTTCCTTTAAGCTTGTCAAGGTTTTGCATGCCCACATGACCTAACCGTCTATGCCACAACCAACCTTAGGATTTAGCAATTAAGCAGGTTCTAGGTTGAGCCTTTTTTAGTGAAATCAACAATGTAAAGATCACCTCTACGTATATCGGTAAAGACCATTTTATGATTATTTCTATGAAACACTTGCCAATCTACTTCAGTAAATAGGACATTGAAACCGAAATCAGCAAGTCTAGATACTGAAAGTAAATTGTACCTAAGAGATTCAACGAGCATGACATTTTGTATGGAGCTATCATGTGAGATGGCCACCTTACCGAGGCTAACCACCTTACCCTTTGAGTTATCACCAAAAGTGACATACTTTCGAGGGCCGTCGTTTTCAGCAAGCTCACGAAACATATCTTCATCTCCGGTCATGTGATCGGTACATCCACTATCAAGAACCCATTCCTTTCCTCCTGACATGTATCCCCGAAGATTTGCGATAAGACCAAAGTGTCTGATTGCATCATAAAGATCAAAGTCACTATCATCATCCTCATCATAGTATCCATGTTCAACATTGTGTGATGGATCAATTCCTAGAGAGGGTGATTCGTTAGAGTGAGTTTGACAATGATCTTCTTTATGAATTTTAATAGCTTCGGAAATAATATCACTAATAATTCCAACATCTCCTTTGGTGCGCATAAGATTTGTAAGCTCTAGACAATCACCAAACCTAGGATCATTGGAATTCATCTTACTCAAGGCAATAGACTTATGGAGAATTTCATCTAGATTTTTTAAGGAATAATTTGGAAAACGTTCCTCAAGAAATTTCCATATGGTGTAGGCACACTTAAGAGTAGGGAAACATCCAATCAAGTTTTTAGGAAAACCTCTAGTGATAAGATCAACGGTTCTAAGATTGCAAATCATGTCAATTGACTCATCAAGGGTGGGATGCATAGGATCAACATGAGGTGCGCAAGGGCTAGTATTGTACTTGTTCAAATGATATCCATTGAAAATCACAAGCATCTCATTTTTCCACTCATGAAAGTACTCTCCATCAAGTATAGGCACTCTATGTCTAAGACTCCCCAAACTAGACTCATCCATCTTCCTCCAACGGTGTTTAAACCAAAGCAATGGAGACCAAAGCTCTGATACCAATTGAAAGGATCGAGAAGAGGTGTCTAGAGGGGGTGAATAGACTCTCAGCAAGAAAAGTTGCAG
This sequence comes from Triticum dicoccoides, assembly GCF_002162155.2. Classification (NCBI taxonomy): domain Eukaryota; kingdom Viridiplantae; phylum Streptophyta; class Magnoliopsida; order Poales; family Poaceae; genus Triticum; species Triticum dicoccoides. Next base: position 425,848,369 of record NC_041383.1, on the reverse strand, counting down.
TTTTTAATTTCTTTAAGTTTAAGTGGAGTTTTGGCACAAGTTAACATTCACAATACACATTAAGAAAGCATGCAAAGAGTATATGAGCAGCGGAAAGTAAAGCATGCAAATTGCAAGAATGTAAAGAGATGGGATTGGAGTGTGCAAACGCAATTAGGAGACACGGAGATTTTTGAGCCGTGGTTCCGATAGGTGGTGCTATCATACATCCACGTTGATGGAGACTTCAACCCATGAAGGGTAACGGTTGCGCGAGTCCACGGAGGGCTCCAGCCACGAAGGGTCCACGAAGAAGCAACCTTGTCTATCCCACCATGGCCATTGCCCACGAAGGACTTGCCTCACTAGGGTAGATCTTCACGAAGTAGGCGATCTCCTTATTCTTACAAACTCCTTGGTTCAACTCCACAATCTTGTCGGAGGCTCCCAAGTGACACCTAGCCAATCTAGGAGACACCACTCTCCAAGAAGTAACAAATGGTGTGTTGATGATGAACTCCTTGCTCTTGTGCTTCAAATGATAGTCTCCCCAACACTCAACTCTCTCTCACAGGATTTGGATTTGGTGGAAAGAAGATTTGAGTCGAAAGCAACTTGGGGAAGGCTAGAGATCAAGATTTATGTGGTAGGAATGGAATATCTTGGTCTCAACACATGAGTAGGTGGTTCTCTCTCAGAAAATGTATGCTGGAAGTGTAGGCATGTTCTGATGGCTCTCTCCATGAATGAAGAGTGGGTGGAGGGGTATATATAGCCTCCACACAAAATCTAACCGTTACACACAACTTACCAAACTCGGTGGGACGGAATCATGAAACTCGGTCGGACCGATTTAGTAAATAATGTGACTGTTAGGATTTTCGGTGGGACCGATGTGGTTAGGGTTAGGGCATAACGTAATCTCGGTGAGACCAATTACACAAACTCGGTGGGACCGAATTTGGTAATAGACACACAGAGGGTTAGTCAGGCAAACTCGGTGGGACCGATTAGCTCATCTCGGTTAATTAGACTGAAACATTACGAAGGGGAACAGAGAGTTTGCATTGTAATCTCGGTAGGACCAATTACACAAACTCGATGAGACCAATTTTGGTAATGGACATACACAGAGAGATTACAATCCCATCTCGATAAGACCGAGATCCCTATCGGTGAGACCGACTTGATTAGGGTTTTGTGGCAGTGGCTATGTCATGAGAACTCGGTGGCGCCTGATGGAAAGATTCGGTAGGGCCGAGTTTGACTTTTAGTTTGGGACATATGTGGATGTGAGAAAGTGGTTGAGGGCTTTGGAGCATATCACTAAGGACTTTGAGCAAACAAGCCATTAAGCAACACCTCATCCCCTCTTGATAGTATTGGCTTTCCCTAGAGACTCAATATGATCTTGGATCACTAAAAGTAAAATGTAGAGTCTTGTGCTTTGAGCTTGAGCCAATCCTTTGTCCTTAGCATCTTGAAGGGGTTCCACGTCCTCTAGTCCATGCCACTTCATTGTTGAACTTATCTGAAACATACTAGATAAAAGTATTAGCCCAACAAGAGATATGTTGACATAAATTACCAAAATCACCCAGGGAGCACTTGTGCTTTCAGTGGACTGGACCTACATAAGAGAGAATGAAGAGCACTTCCCGGGTGTCTATGACAGCTTCAAGGCATGTGAGGTTGACAAGTTTGTTGGCCAAAAGCTCACTAAGTGGAATGATGAGCTGATCGTGCAATTCTATTAAACTGCTCATTTCTATCCAGATGGCAAAATTGTGTGGATGCCAGAGGGTACAAGGTACCAATCTACAGCTGATGAGTGGGCTAGATTGATCAATGCCCTAAAGGCTCATGAAGATGAATTGGATGTCTATGCCAAGAAGAAGAAGGATCACAACTCAATGGCCAGCATGTACAAGGAGATACCTTATGCAGACCTGGAGACTCACAAATTTGGCTCTGTAAAGCACTTGCTGTCAGGGCTGCCAACAATCAATACCATTCTGAGGCACACTCTGTTGCCAAAATCAGGAGATCACAGAATGATCAGAGGACACTCCATCAACTTGTTGCATATATTTGATGTCCCTCAAAAGTTCAAAGTGATGAGTCTGATTGTGGAAACAATCAAGAGGATAGTTGCCGATCAGAAGAGATCTTGTGGGTATGCTCCACAAATTCAGGTGCTCATCAACTCCAAGATGGGCATAGGCACATATTTTTTTTGACAATGAGCATTTATCCCTCAAGCCAGACTTTGAGGACAACATTGTTGTTATGAATGAAGAAGATCCATCATTTGTGCAAGCACATGAGAAGAGAGAGAGAAAGCAAGGGCATAGAAAGCTGCAAAGATGCCAACAGCTCAAGAGGCATCTCAAGTATTCTTGAAGAGCAAGCAAGATCAGCTTGGATATCTGATCGCCTCCACCTTGAGGATTGAGAAGGGCCTGGCCACATTGACTCAAAACCAGGAGAGCTTGGAGAGGATCATTGAGCAGAAATTCTATGATCTTGATGTCAAGGTAACTGAGATCCAGTCAGTAGTTGAGCAACTTCAGGAGGAAGTGGAGGAGAAGAAGGGCAAGTCTACTACAGATGCTTTCACTAGAGTGCCCAGGAGTCAGAGGTCTGCTGCAGTGCCTGTCCCAGACACAAGAGCTACCACATCTGCACCAGCAGCCACAACTTCAGTGCCACCAGCTCCAGCAACCACTCCACCAGCTCCAACCACATCTACAGACGCTTTCATCCTTGGAGTCATCTCTACACCACCTCATGAAGACCAAGCCTGAGAGACGCATAGCACTATGCATATTTTTAACTTTTTGGTACTTGTTGCCAAAGAGGGAGAAATATGTATAGATCATAGTCTTCGAGAGAGAGAGTGTGTGTTGTTTTGTCTCTCTTTGCATTTTATTTGCTTGAACTTAATTATGTGTTTGCTTGATACATTATGTCTTTTTTGAGATGCTGGGATGATCATGTGTTTGATCATATGCTACTTTAATGTGTTCTTGAATGATATATCCTTCATATCCATTTATGATCATTCACCTTGCTTGGTGATGAGTGCATGTGTTCAATTATTATCATTTTGAGCGCTCCACCAAGATGTATGTGACATGGAAGAGTGACCCATGATCCTAACACATTGTGCGTTTTGCAGTCGAAAGCAAATTTTAAATAATGCACAAATTTAGGGGGAGCTCTTGTTTGTCGCATACTTCTCAAAGCGACAATGTATTTCAATCTTATTATCATTTGTCAAAGCTTTGATCTATATGTTGTCATCAATTACCAAAAAGGGGGAGATTGAAAGTGCAACTAATCCCTAGGTGGTTTTGGTAATTCTTAACAACATATAGCTCATTGAACTAATGCCATTACAAGATAAATATTTTAGGAAAGTTCAATGATTGGCATGTCATGGATAAGGAATGTGGACCCCTCAAAATGCTAAGGACAAAAGATTGGCTCAAGCTTCAAAGTCCAAGACTCTACATTTTCTATTTTAGTGATCCAAGATCACATTGAGTCTATAGGAAAGCCAATACTATTAAAAGGGGATGAGGTGTTGCTTAATGGCTTGCTTGCTCAAAATGCTTAGTGATATGCTCCAAAAGCCCTCAACCACTTTCTCATATCCACATATGTCCCAAACTAAAAGTCAAACTCGGCCCCACCAATTTGATCCATCCGGCGCCACCGAGTTCATTTGACATATCCACTCCCAGAAACCCTAGTCTTTTCAGTCTCACTGATAGGGATCTCGGTCTCACCGAGATGGGGTTGCAAACTCTCTGTTTCCCTTCGTAACGTTTCGGTCTAGCCGAGATGAGCGATCGGTCCCACCGAGTCTGCAACGCAAACTCTCTGTTTCCTTTTCGTAATGCTTCGGTCCCACCGAGACGAGTGAATTGGTCCCACCTAGTTTGCCTGACCAACTCTCTATTAGCTTATTACCAAAGTCGGTCCAACCGAGTTTGAGTAATCGGTCCAACCGAGCCCTAACCCTAATGATATCGGTATCACCGAGATGACATGTCGGACCCACCGAAATTGCCTAGTGGTCACATATGCACTGAATCGGTCCGACCGAGTTTTCTGATTCGGTCCCATCGAGTTTGGTATAATGTGTGTAACGGTTAGTTTTTGTGTGGAGGCTATATATACCCGTCCACCCTCTCCTCATTCGTGAGGGAAGCCATCAGATCGTGCCTACACTTCCACTACTCATTTTCTGAGAGAGAGCCACCTACTAATGTGTTGAGACCAAAATATTCCAATCCAACCATATGAATCTTGATCTCTAGCCTTCCCCAAGTTGCTTTCCACTCAAATCATCTTTCCACCAAATTCAGTCCTATGAGAGTGAGCTGAGTGTTGGAGAGACTATCATTTGAAGCACAAGAGCAAGGAGTTCATCATCAACACACCATCTATTACCTTTTGGAGAGTGGTGTCTCCTAGATTGGTTAGGTGTCACTTGGGAGCCTCCAACAAGATTGTGGAGTGAACCAAGGAGTTTGCAAGGAGATCGCCTACTTCATGAAGATCTACCCTAGTGAGGCAAGTCCTTCGTGGGCGATGGACATGGTGGGATAGACAAGGTTGCTTCTTCGTGGCCCCTTCGTGGGTGGAGCCCTCCGTGGACTCGCGCAGTCGTTACCCTTTGTGGGTTGAAGTCTCCATCAACGTGGATGTACGATAGCACCACCTATCGGAACCACGACAAAAACATCCGTGTCTCCTATTGTGTTTGCACTCTCCAAACCCATCCCTTTACATTCTTGCAAGTTGCATGCTTTACTTTCCGCTGCTCATATACTCTTTGCATGCTTGCTTGAATTGTGTTAAGATTGCTTGACTTGTGCTAAGTTGTTAAAATCTGCCAAGAACTAAAATTGGGAAAAGGTTAAGATTTTACTTGGTCAAGTAGTCTAATCAACCCCCTCCCTTTAGACATACTTTCGATCCTACATACTCCAATGTCATCTCAAGTACCCGTGGGTATGATTATACGATATGCATCACACAATCTCAGATTCATCTATTCAACCAACACAAAGAACTTCATAGAGTGCCCCAAAGTTTCTACCGAAGAGTCAAGACAAAAACGTGTGCCAACCCCTATGCATAGATTCCCAAGGTCACGGAACCCGCAAGTTGACCACCAAAACATACATCAAGTGGATCAATAGAATACCCCATTGTCACCACGGGTATCCCATGCAAGACATACATCAAGTGTTCTCAAATCCTTAGAGACTCAATCCGATAAGATAACTTCAAAGGGAAAACTCAATCCATTACAAGAAGGTAGAGGGGGAGAAACATCATAAGATCCAACTATAATAGCAAAGCTCACAATACATCAAGATCGTGCCATATCAAGAACACGAGAGAGAGAGATCAAACACATAGATACTGGCACATACCCTCAGCCCCAAGGGTGAACTACTCCCTTCTCGTCATGGAGAGCACTGGGATGATGAAGATGACCACCGGTGATGGATTCCCCCTCCGGCAGGGTGCTGGAATGGGCTCCCGAGAGGTTTTTGGTGGATACCGAGGCTTGCGGCGGAGGAACTCCCGATCTAGGTTTCTTTCTGGAGGTTTGGGTATTTATAGGAGGGTTTGGCGTCGAGAACAAGTCAGGAGGACCCACAGGGTGTCCACGAGGCACAGGGGTGTGCCCTAGGGGGGCGCACCCTCCACCCTCGTGGGCCCCACGGGACTTCTCTCCGATAACTCTTGGGAAAATTTTATTTTTGCCACTCTAGATTTTGCCAATTTTCCTTATGCCATTATAGATTTTGACATTTTACTTTTGCCACTCTTAGTTTTGGAAAATTATCACAATTGCCATTTCTGTGGCAAAAGCAAAAAAAATTAGAGTGGCAATTGTGATACATTTCAAAAGCTAACAGTGGCAAAAATGAAATAAAATCATTTTTCTTTTGCCACGGAATGGCAATCGTGATAATTGTCAAAAGCTAAGAGTGGCAGAAGTCAAATGTCAAAATCTAGAATGGCATAAGGAAAATTGGCAAAATATAGAGTGGCAAAAACAAATTTTTCCCATAACTTTTTGTTCTAGTATTTTTTATATTTTCCAGAAAAATCTTTGTTGATTTTCAGCGCATTCCAAGAACTTTTATTTCTGCACAAAAACAACACCACGGTAGTTTTGCTGAAAACAGCGTCAGTCCGGGTTAGTTCTAACCAAATCATGCCAAAAGCATGTAGAAATATTATAAACATGGCATGAATACATCAAAAATTATAGATACGTTGGAGAAGTATCACTCAGCATTGACTCGAACCAAGCGGCAGAGCCGGCAGCCGAGGCTGGAGCTTTAGCCTTATCAGTGGCCATCGGGCGAGAGCTTGGTGGGGAGAATCGGCAAATCTGGAAGATTTTTCCGGCGTAAGGAGAGAAGGGGATCTGGAGCAAGATGAAAGGAAGGGAATGAAGGCCTGGCGGCAGGTGTAAGCCTTTTTGTTAACCAGGAACGGTTGCCGAGGCAGCGTGGGGAAGTGGAGACGCCCATGTCCCATCAATCGCCAAGCATCGTCCAAGGCCGCAGGTAGTTAGGGCCCGTGGCGCTCCGCACTTGCCCTTTGGCTTCGCCCAGAAGCCAAGCCCGAGCGCGCCTTGGGCCCGGGGGCTACTATCGGCGTTTTGGATACGGGGGTACCCAGACTTGCCTGCCTGCGGCCCACGGCGTGGCTCCATCGATGGCCTAGTACGACCCAACTTCAACATCAACAACTCAAGACCCTCGCTAGGGCCAAGCCTCGTGAGGTGGACGACACCAAGACCTCCAAGGGGATCGGCCTCCCCAAGCTAGCTCCCGAGGAGCGGAGATTTCTATGCAAGGCCTACCTCGCGAGGCTCAGCTGACGTGAGCCATGACGACCAAGGCCAGGCGGGCGCCAACGGGTGCAGAGTACCAGTTTCCTCTTCGATGCAAGGGAGGCAAGTAGCAGGCGCAGAGTCCCGAGGAATCAACCAAAGGTTTCCATTCTGGTGCAACAAGACCAAGACCGCCAGGACGGAGGCCACCACCGAGCCCACCGCGGCATCACGGTTAGAGGCTTTTGCACGCGAAGACCACTTTAGTCAGGATAGGACGTGCTTGTTGTCTCCCTTCAAATTTGGCTGTTGTGGGATCCCTTCCCGCCTATATTTGGGAAGAGGACCAAGGCCACTATAAATAGGACCTAGCCAGCACCATAGATGGGGGGTCAAATCCATTCCACCCTCACCACCTCACCAGCTCACTTGAGCTCAAGAACACGCCTCTTGAGGCTGTTCTCCACTGTACTAGTTCTTCCTCAGCCCCTCGAGGCAAATCCACCACAAAGCAGGAGTAGGGTTTTACATCGCAAGGTGGCCTGAACCTGGGTAAACTGATGTGTCTTCCTTTCCCTTCGAGCTCAACACGTTAGGCTGTGAGATTAGTGAGTAGGCAAGCTGGGCAGGTTGAGATCTCCGCACACCCCAGAGTTCGAACCTCTCAAGGGTTTGCGGAACCCGAAATCCGACAGTTGGGACCATGCTCCGGATGTTCGCAGGCCCAACACCGTCCTTGGTGTGATTTGCCAACAAAACTTCCTGGGGTTTATCACGTTGGCCGGTGAGGGTCAGCTTCCACAGCTAGGATTGAGCTGGGAGCACTACTTGGCTGCCCCGGCCCCGCCGGAGGAGATGATCGACGGTGTCTTGTGCTACACGAGGGCAGACATGGTGATCAGAAAGTTTTGGGTATTCTCCTTTACACAATTAATTTTTTTCAAATAGCTAGTTATTGTACTAATCAATGTTGTCTCGTTTGATTGCAGACCTTCTATAGGTGTGAGATGGATACGAGGAGGCCACGACACGGGTTATCGATGTCGAGTGCAAGTGCCTACTACAGAAGTTATGGCACGAGGCTCAGGTGCAGGCTGTTCGAGACTACTACGCCTTGCGTGGTATTAAGAAGACCAAGCCGGCGTGCCGTGAAAAGTTTCTGAAGAAGGAGCCATACATGACGGTAATTACCTATTCTTAAGGCCTTGTACTTAGTTTCCTTGACTAGATTCATAGGTGTAGCGCTCAAGTTTCTCTATACTAACTTAGGTGTCCCCGAGATGGTGTTTGGATCAGATGGATTGTTGGGAGCTGTTTGTGGATGAGTGGTGCTCAGACCAATGTCTAGCCCTCCACAACAATGCCAAGGACCGGCGTGCCCAAATAGATGGTGTGCCACACCATCAAGGCAGCGCCAACTTATATCAGTTTGGGCGGCACTGGGTATGTGGTTTGCTTCATGATTCATTGAAAGTGCAACTAATCCCTGGGTGGTTTCGGTAATTCTTAACAACATATAGCTCATTGAAGTAATGCTCTTTCAAGATGATCATTTCAGCAAGTTCAATGATTGGCATGGCATGGACTAGAGATGTGGACTCCTCAAATTGCCAAGGACACATACTGGCAACAAGCTCAAGACTCTACATTTTCATTTTAGTGATCCAAGATCACATTGAGTCCATAGGAAAGCCAATACTATTAAAAGGGGATGAGGTGTTCTTAATGGCTTGCTTGCTCAAAATGCTAGTGATATTCTCCAAAACCCTCAGCCACTTTCTCATTTCCACATATGTCCTAAACCTCAAAGTCAAACTCGGCCCCACCGATTTGATATATCCGGCACAACCGAGTTCATTTGACATAGCCACTGCCACAAACCCTAATCACTTCGGTTTCACCGATAAAGATCTCGGTCTCACCAAGATGGGATTGCAAACTCTCTGTTTCCCTTCATAACATTTCGGTCTCACCGAAATGAGTGATTGGTCCCACCGAGTTCGCAATGCAAACTCCTTGTTTCCTTTTCGCAATGTTTCGGTCCCACCTAAATGAGCGAATTGGTCCCACCGAGTTTGCCTAACCAACCCCCTGTGTGCCTATTACTGAGTCGGTCCCGCTGAGTTCATGTGATCGGTCTCACCGAGAAGTTATGCCCTAGCCCTAGCGCATCGGTCCCACCGAGTTGATCATATCGGTCCCACCGAAAAGCCTAATGTTCATATTTTGACCTGAATCGGTTTGACAAAGTTTCACCATTCGGTCTCACCGAGTTTGGGAATCTGTGTGTAACGGTTAGATTTTGTGTGGAGGCTATATATACCCCTCCACCCACTCTTCATTAGTGGAGAGAGCCATCAGAACGTGCCTAAACTTCCACCATTCATTTTCTAAGAGAGAACCACCTACTCATGTGTTGAGACCAAGACATTCCATTCCAACCACAAGAATCTTGATCTTTAGCCTTTCCCAAGTTGCTTTCCACTCAAATCATCTTTCCACCATAGCCAAATCTGTGATAGAGAGTTGACTGTTGGGGAGACTATAATTTGAAGCACAAGAGTAAAGAGTTCATCATCAACACACCATATATTGCCTTTTGGAGAGTGGTGTCTCCTAGATTGGTTAGGTGTCACTTGGGAACCTCCGTCAAGATTGTGGAGTTGAACAAAGGAGTTTGAAAGGGCAAGGAGATCGCCTACTTCGTGAAGATCTACCCAAGTGAGGCAAGTCCTTCGTGGGTCATGGCCATCGTGGGATAGACAAGGTTGCTTCTTCGTGGACCCTTTGTGGGTGGAGCCCTTTGTGGACTCCTGCATCCGTTACCCTTCGTGGGTTGAAGTCTCCATCAACGTGGATGTACGATAGCACCACCTATAGGAACCATGCCAAAAATCTCCGTGTTAACATTGCGTTTGCTCCCTCCAAACTCCTCCCCTTTACCTTCGTATGCAATGATTTACATTCTGCTACTATACTCTTAGAATTGCATGTGTAGGTTGATTGCTTGACTAATGCTAAGTTGCTAAAATCTGCCAAGAATTAAAACTGGGAAAAGGTTAGGTTTTTATTTGGTCAAGTAGTCTAATCACCCCCCCTCTAGACATACTTTAAATCCTACAAGTGGTATTAGAGCTTTGGTCTCCATTTGCCTTGATTTCCATAGCTTTGGTGATCATAGCCTTCGTTTCACAACCTAGGAGAGTATGGCATCTAGCGAGGGAAATTACCACCGTGGAGGTCCTTACTTTGATGGTACTAACTTTGCTAGTTGGAAACATAAGATGAAAATGCATATTCTTGGACATAACCCCGCCGTTTGGGCTATTGTGTGTATTGGTTTGCAAGGTGAATTCTTCGATGGGAGAGAATCGAACCGTGAAGCTACCATGGAAGAATTGTAGATGTTGCAATACAATGCTCAAGCTTGTGATATCCTCTTCAACGGATTGTGCCCCAAATAATTCAACAAAATTAGTAGTCTTGAGAATGCAAAGGAAATTTGGGATACTTTGATTGATATGCACGAAGGTACCAACTCCATCAAGGAATCCAAGTTGGATGTGCTTCAAAGTCAACTTGACAAGTTCAAAATGAAGGATGGTGAAGGTGTCGCTGAAATGTACTCTAGGCTTGCTCTCATCACAAATGAGATTGTCGACTTATGAAGTGAAGAGATGACCGACAAATTCATCATCCAGAATATCCTAAGAGCCTTGGATGGAAAATATGATACCGTGTGCACTTTGATCCAAATGATGCCAAACTACAAAGATCTCAAGCCAACCGAAGTAAACTACAAAGATCTCAAGCCAACCAAAGTCATCGGAAGAATTGTTGCTCATGAGATGTCACTCAAGATAAAGAAGAGCTTCACAACAAGTCTAGTGATGCTTACAGAACCTCATGTGATGCTCCTACACCATCAAGTGAGAAACAAGCCTTCAATGAATAATTGAGCTTAATGGTGAAGAACTTCAACAAATTCTACAAGAATAGAAGCAAGGAAAGAAGTTCCAAGTCAAGGTCCTACAATGACAAAAGATCTTCTAGTCGTGAGCGAAATTGCTACAATTGTGGAAGACCCAGACACTACTCCAATGAGTGTAAGAGAAGACTCGCCCAAAAGGAGAAGCAAAAGTGAAGAATCACCTCCAAGAGAGCGAAGGAGTAGAGATGATTGCTATGAACGAAGAACCTCTCGAAGAAGCAAGGATTCGGAAAGGAAGGACAAGTCATCAAGGAGCTACACAAAACAAAGACATCAAGCTCATGTTTGTGAATGGGTATACGGCCCTGACTCTGACCACCACTCCGAGAGAAGTTATCACTCTGACTCCAAATATACTCAAGATGAAGGTGTTGCCGGTCTAGAACTTGTGTCAACCAACTCCTATGACATATTTGATTCACCAAATTAAGGAATTGGAAGATGCTTCATGGCTAAAGGCCCCAAGGTATCACACCCCGAGTATGTTGATTTCAATAGTGATGAAGATGATTTGCTAGGTGATGATGATTTACTTGTTGACAACTCTAGTGATGAATACTATGATGAAATTGCTATTAATCATGCTAAACAATATGAAATGAATGACAATGATAAGAAGGAGATTGAGCATCTAACTAGAGAACTAAACACTCTTAAGTTAGCTCATGAAACTACTTTAGAGGATCATCGAGAACTTTTAAAAACTCATGAGAAGCTACGCTTTGAGAAGCTCAATCTTGAGCAAGAACATGGGTTCTTAAAATCCATCAATGATGATCTTCGCAACAAAAGTTCTTCTTACATTGCCAAGCGTTTACTCTTGTCTACTTACATGCCACAAGTAAAATCTAGCAACAAGAGTAAGAAAGATTCTTCATCTAGTAGTAACAATAAACATGCTAAATACAATATTGTTGCTTCTAGTAGTTCTCTTGATTCCACTAATGATTCTCTTAGCCAAGTTACACTTGATCAAGAAAATAGCTTATTGAAGGGAATTATAGAGAAAGGTGTTTACAAGAGCCTTGACGGAAGTAAACAATTCGAGGAAATTGTACGCAAGCAAGGAAGGCACCGGAAGAATCAAGGTGTTGGTTTTGAACGAAAGTTCAATGCCGATGGAGTTGAGTGGGAAGAAGATCAATACCCCAAGAAAAAGTTTGTTCCTCAACAAGAGAAGTATGATCCTACTTCCTTCAAGGGAACACAAGCTCAAGATGATCTTCCACCACAAGACTACAAGCTAAAAGGCAAGGACAAGCTTCAAGAGGAGATTGATGCATTTGAAGATGCTCCAAAGGCCTTGGTCAAGCGGGTTCCCAAGTCTACATCAAGTTCTACTTCATCAAGTACATCTACAACCCCAAGGATTCCCATCAAGATGATGTGGATCCCGAAGAAGAAGAACTAGAGAGTTCTTGAGGGTGACTCCACCAACATTCTTCACTCATATTCATTTTGGGAAGGACAAGTGCAAACAACTTCCACATCTTGCACTAGTTCAAGGAGTCACAAACCCTCTTGTTTGTAAGACAAGGGACAAGGTAATCTAATGCTTTCATGGACATCATCATGTGTGTGCTTCACTCTATGTCTATGGATATCCTTGTTTGTTCCTTGTGGGACTAACCCATGTAGGTATTGAAAGTGCAACTCACTCCAATGGATTGCTCCAAATGATCTACATCAACAATGAGCGTCCACATCTTCAACATCTACATGAAGTCATCATTGACAAAACCCAAGGTTAGTTCATCCCTCTTAGGGGGGATATCACATCTAGGGGGAGCTTTACTCTAAGAATTGAGATAAAGCAACTCTAATGGTGTGAACACAACAATGCTTTATGTAAAAGTGGTAACCCCACTTGTGCTTAAACAATGAGTATGACATATGATCAAATGTTCTCATTTGACTCCTAAGTCAATATACTCATATATATATATGATCTAGTCATCGCCAATTGCTTGATAGATGCTAGAGTGATTGTGGATGCTTTGTCACATATTTCATTTGCCATTTTATTGTGTGAGCATTTTGATTGCATACTTTTCTCATTCGAGGACATCCATTTGTTGCTTTGATTGTTTGGCTCTTCTTGTTTTTCAAAATGGATGGACAAGAATGCCTAAGAACTTCCTCTAGCTATCTATGCTTTTCTCGTCTCAAACTCTATTCATGCTACATCGCAAAGTTTGATCAAGTCAGATTCGAACCATCTGGGTGAGGAGCACTCGGAGTCACCGATTCGTCATAGACTTAAACTTCCAAAACCTCTCTGTGCATTTCGGTCTGACCGGTTCATCCTTTTCAGTCATATCGAGTTCACTGATTTGATCTAGGTTTTCAATCTCGATGCAACCGATTAGGACTCTTCAGTCACACCGAGTTTGCAGTAACCGCTTGCGATTCTGCATCTCGGTGCCACCGAGTTGTTCCACTCGGTCACACCGACAGTGTCAGGATATATATACCGACGGGTCAAATTTTGGAAATTACTCTGAAACCTATTCGCCCGCGCGTGTCCTGCTCTGCCGACTCGGGTCTCCGGATCATCCTCTTGTCGCCAATGACCTCCCGCCGCTGGTCTCCGCCGCCGTCAACGGAAATCTTCACCTCCGTTGCCGCCGTAGCGAGCTCATCGCCAAGTTAGGGTATGAGTTCGACACTTTGTGCAATCTTTTACCTCCGATTCTTAGCAAAAAGATAATGCCATGTTTCTTACCAAGTATGAGATCAATCTATCCACAGAAAACTTCCATTAGATTAGTTTTGATTTGAAAATTTAGGGTTAGGTTTCCGCCGAACTCATCTCGGACCGACCGAGTTGTAGAAATCGGTCTCACCGATTTGGCTTAGGCCATTGCACTTGCAATTTTTGGTCTGACCGAAACTTGCAAATCGGTGTGACCGAGTTCAGAACTTTGTGAAACCCTAGCAATCTCGGAGTCACCGAACTATGTCTTGGTCTGACCGATTCCACTAGTTTAGACTCCAAAGTTGCTTTGGTGTCACCGAGTTTAACAAATCTGTAGCTCTGAAATGTTTTCTGTAGAAAACTAAAACTAAGTTTTTGACTCATTTGTTTTGCAAATACTCTGCACTTCGTGATGCTCATCCACTCTATCTCATCTATAACTATTCACAGGGTCAGCTCTTAGTTTGTAGTGACAGTATGTCTGATCAGAGTGACAGTCAGAATAAGTCTGAGGAGCAGATAGATCTGAATGAGGGCACTAGTCCCTCTAGTAGCTTTGATGAGGGGAGCAGGAGCACTCCAAGCAACCTACCTAAGGCAACAACAAGGCAAGAGGAAGAAGAAAACTTCAGATTCAAAGGATGAGGACTTTGAAGTTGAGGAAGTGACCTCAAAGAAAAAAGTGCTCAAGAAGGAATATGTTGTTGTTGCTTCCACCAAGCCAGGCCAGAACAAGAAGGCTCCTTCCAAGAGAGTGCCAATGTCAAAGGCCAGAGCATCAACTCAAGAGACAATGGAATTTACTCTTGAGGCCAGAGAACCTGGAGATGGAAAGAAAAGAAAAGAAAGGGTCAGAAAAACTGTTGCAAGAGTGATTGGAAATCCATCAACGAGGAGAGATTTTGCAGGAGAGGATGAAGAAGAGGATGATGCACCAGCACCCGAGTCTCAAAAGCTGATGGGGGATGCCATCAAGTCTGGGGCTGCTCCTTCAAAGCCCAAGACTGCTCCAAAGCTCCAGCTCCAGCTTCCAAGTCTGCACCCAAGAGAAGCACTAGGAACATTCCTGCTGTAGAGAAAAACAAGGTCCCAGTGCCTGAGATTGAAGAAGAGGAAGAGGAATCCCAAGTGCTCAGGAAATTAAAGCCAAAGATACCAAACCATGATGACAATCATCCAGTGGCAGAGAACATGAAGGAGAGAAAGGATGCAGGTCTCAGACTATGGAGACAAGCAGATCCATATGCTATGAGGAGGAGAACTACTGTGGACTACAGGTTTCACACCAAAGAACAGCTGGACCTCTATGAGACTGTGCTCCTTGACAAGAAGCCCATTGTGTGTAACATGAAGTGGGTTGACTGGAAATACATTGATGCTAATGAAGAACATTTTCTAGGAGTGCATAAAACCTTCAAACTCAATGGAGTTTACAATATTGTGGGTCAGAAGTTGACCAAATGGAATGATGAGCTCATTATCCAGTTCTACTCAATAGCTCATTTCTATCTAGATGGCAAGATTGTCTGGATTTCTGAAGGTACTAGGTACCAGTCCTCTGTTGATGAGTGGGCCAAGCTCATTAATGCCCCCAAAGAAGCTGAGAAAGACATTGATGTCTATGCTGAGAAGAAGAAGGATCACAACTCCATGGACAATATGTACAAGGAGATACCTGACAAAGCCTTGGAGACACATAAGCTAGGCTCAGTGTACTATTTGATGTCAGGATTGGCCACCATGAACACCATTCTGAGGCACACCTTGTTGCCCAAATCAGGAGATCACAGGATGATCAGAGGCCACTCCATCAACTTGCTTCAGCTCTTTGACTTTCCCCAGAAGTTCAAGGTGATGAGTTTGATAGTGGAGACCATCAAGAGAATAGCTGCTGACCAGAAGAGGTCATGTGGGTATGCTCCACACATCCATATGCTGGTAAATTCTAAGATGAACAAAGGTGTCTACTTGTTGGACAAAGAGCTTCTTCCCTTGAGGCCTCATTTTGAGGACAACATAGTTGTCATGAATGCTGAAGATCCCACATCAGTCGAGTCTCAAGATAAGAGGCGGAAAGCAAAAGCTGAGAAGGCATCCAAGATGCCAAGTGCTGAAGAGGCTTCACAGTTTTTCCTCAAGTCAAAGCAATACCAACTTGGATATCTTATTCAAGCTACTTTGAGGATTGAGAAAGGATTGGTCACCCTGACTCATAATCAAGAGAGCCTAGGGAGGATCATTGAAACAAAGTTCTATTATCTTGACTTGAAGGTGACAGAAATTCAAACAGTAATTGCGCAGCTCCAAGAAGAAGCTGAGGAGAGGAAGGGGAAAGCAACTACAAAAGTATTTCAGAGAGTGCCTAGGGCACAGAGATCTGCAGCAGTGCCAGTGACAGACACTAGAGCTACAACATCAACACCTACAACCACAGCTCCAGTTGCCCCTCTAGTGGCAACTCCACCGGCTCTATCAACTTCAACAGATGCCTTCATCCTTGGAGTCCTCTTAACACCACCTCCTGGAGATCAAGCTTAGAGAGCCGCATAGCACTATGCATTTTCAAGCCAAAGAGGGAGAAAGTGTATAGATCATAGGCTTTGAGGGAGAGAGAGAGAGAGCTTTGCTTCTTTTGCTACTTATTTGATTGCTTGCTTGGTTGATACTTTATGATTATGTGTGTGAGATACTTTGTATGGTCATGTGTTTGATCATATCATACTTAGTGCTTGTGCTTGGATGATGATATTCTCTATCTTTTATGTATGATCATTCACTTTGCCTTGGTGATGAGTGCTTGTTCCTATTTCTATCATTTTGAGCGCTCCATCAAGATGTATGTGACATGGAAGAGTAACCCATGATCCTAATTGGTTGTGCATTTGCATTTAAAAGCAAATCTTAAATAATGCACAAATTTAGGGGAAGCTCTTGCTTATCACATACTTCTCAAAGCGGTGATGTTTTTCATTCCTATTATCATTTGTCGAAGCTTTGATCTATATGTTGTCATCAATTACCAAAAAAGGGGGAGATTGAAAGTGCAACTAATCCCTAGGTGGTTTTGGTAATTCTTAACAACATATAGCTCATTGAACTAATGCTCTTTAAAGATGATCATTTCAGAAAGTTCAATGATTGGCATGGCATGGACTAGAGATGTGGACCCCTCAAAATGCTAAGGACACATATATGCAACAAGCTTAAGACTCTACATTTTCATTTTAGTGGTCCAAGATCACATTTAGTCCATAGGAAAGCCAATACTATTAAAGGGGATGAAGTGTTGCTTAATGGCTTGCTTGCTCAAAATGCTTAGTGATATGCTCCAAAACCCTCAGCCACTTTCTCATTTCCACATATGTCCTAAACCTAAAAGTCAAACTCGGCCCCACCGATTTGATATATCTGGCGCCACTGAGTTCATTTGACATAGCCACTGCCACAAACCCTAATCACTTCGGTTTCACTGATAGGGATCTCGGTCTCACCGAGATGGGATTGCAAACTCTCTGCTTCCCTTTGTAATGTTTCCATCTCACCGAAACGAGTGATCGGTCCCACCGAGTTCGCAATGCAAACTCCGTGTTTCCTTTTCGTAATGTTTCAGTCCTACCGAAATGAGCGAATCGGTCCCACCGAGTTTGCCTGACCAACCCCCTGTGTGCCTATTACTGAAATCGGTCCCACTAAGTTCATGTGATCGGTCTCACCGAGATTAAGTTATGCCATAACCCTAGCGCATCAGTCCCACCGAGTTGATCATATCGGTCTGAAAAGCCTAACGTTCAAATTTTTGATTTGAATCGGTTTTACCGAGTTTCACCATTCGGTTTCACTGAGTTTGGGAATTTATGTGTAACAGTTAGATTTTGTGTGGAGGCTATATATACCCCTCCACCCACTCTTCATTCATGGAGAGAGCCATCAGAACATGCCTAAACTTCCACCATTCATTTTCTGAGAGAGAACCACCTACTCATGTGTTGAGACCAAGACATTCCATTCCAACCACAAGAATATTGATCTTTAGCCTTCCCCAAGTTGCTTTCCACTCAAATCATCTTTCCACCATAGCCAAATCTGTGAGAGAGAGAGAGAGAGTTGAGTGTTGGGGAGACTATCATTTGAAGCACAAGAGCAAGGAGTTCATCATCAACACACCATCTATTACCTTTTGGAGAGTGGTGTCTCCTAGATTGGTTAGGTGTCACTTGGGAGCCTCCGTCAAGATTGTGGAGTTGAAATAAGGAGTTTGTAAGGGCAAGGAGATCGCCTACTTCGTGAAGATCTACCCAAGTGAGGCAAGTCCTTCCTGGGTGATGGCCATGGTGGGATAGACAAGGTTGCTTCTTAGTGGACCCTTCGTGGGTGGAGCCCTTCGTGGACTCTCGCAGTCGTTACCCTTCGTGGGTTGAAGTCTCCATCAAAGTGGATGTACAATAGCACCACCTATCGGAACCACGCCAAAAATCTCCGTGTCAACATTGCGTTTGCTCCCTCCAAACTCTTCCCCTTTACCTTCATATGCAATAATTTACATTACGTTGCTATACTCTTAGAATTGCATGTGTAGGTTGATTGCTTGACTAGTGCTAAGTTGCTAAAATCTGCCAAGAATTAAAATTGGGAAAAGGTTAGGTTTTTATTTGGTCAAGTAGTATAACCCCCCCCCTCTAGACATACTTTCGATCCTACATTCATGTAATTCATTCTTCATGCTAGCTTGAGACCTTTAATTACTAATTTATCTCTTTTAGGCGCGACACAATAAGGCGGAGTTGCCAGAAGTGTATGACCTCTATGCCATGGCCTATACTGCCTCGTACAAGAAGGTCAAGGCATTCACTGTGTCTGACCTCGATCATCCAAAGAACATCACCAACATCTCCTCCCACAACAAGCTCATGAGGTACAGAGATGAGGGGAAGGCGAGGAAAGGGGAGGACTTTAACCCGAGCCAGGGTCCCATTGATCTAGAGTTGGTGATGGTATCTGGTGGCGGGAGGTCCCATGGCTCGATAGCCATTGGAGATGGACTTATACGTTGTCCTTGCACTCTCTCGGAGATCAAGGCGCACCAGTCGAGCTCTGCTCCTGAGATAAGGCCTCGTCGGCCACTAGTCGAGCTCGCCTTCGAGGTTAGTTATACGGATTCAGCTATCTTTCCTCCATTACATTGTGTGTGCGGCCATCGATGATTACAATGCTAACGAGGAGTGGTGTTGTAGGCATCTCTTTAGAGAGAGAGAGAGAGAGAGAGAGAACCGAGGCGCTCATTGATAATCCCCAAGTGCAAGGAATCGTCATAGAAATTTCCAAAGGTGGAAGTGATAATTATGGAGTGTCAAACCCACAAGGATCTAAAGGTAAGATCAATATTCTCTCAAGTCCTATCTGCCACTAATACGACTCTACGTACACCGAACGTTTGCTTCCATCTAGAAACGAGAAATAAAACTACATTGTGGGTATGAAGAGGATAACTTTGCATGATATCGGAGAACTAAAATATAAAAATAGGTGATGTTAACATAAAGTTAGAATATATTATAATATATTACAAATAGTGAGTGTGGAAATGATGGATCGGTGTGCGGAATTATCAGCAAGATCAGTAATCGTTATTGCAATTTTATATGAGGGAGAGGCATAAGCTAACATACTTTATCTATTTGGATCATATGCACTTATGATTGGAACTCTAGCAAGCATCTGCAACTACTAAATATCACTAAGGTAAAACCCAACCATAGCATTAAAGTATCAAGTCCCCTTTATCCCATACGCAACAACCCCCTTACTCGGGTTTAAGCTTGTGTCACTCTAGCAACCCACTATAAGTGAATCATGAACGTATTGCAACACCCTACAGTGGGAATCCTTCACGTGTGCGTGGCACGGAAGGCACCATAGGACAACACCAAAAAAAACATACAACTCAAACCAATCTAGATCATCAATCAACCCAAAGACAAAAGAAATTTACTCAAAACATCATAGGATGGCAACACATCATTGGATCATAATATGTGGCATAAAGCACCATGTTCAAGTAGGGGATTACAGCGGGGTGCGGGAGAGTGGACCGCTTAAAAGAGACGAGGAAGGTGATGAAGATGGTGGTGTTGATGAATATGATCACCATGGTGATGGTTCCCCCGGCGGCACTCCGGCGCCACCGGGAGAGAGGGGGAGAGAGTCCCCCCTTGTGCTTCCTCTTCCATGCCCCCAATAGATGGGGAGAGGTTCTCCCTTTGGTCCTTGGCCCCCATGACGATGATGGCCCCCTCCGGCTTCCTCCTCCATGGCCTCCGGTGATGATGGCCCCCTCCGGCAGGGTGCCGGAGAGGGCCTAGATTGATTTTTGTGGCTGCAGAGGCTTGTGGCGGCAGAACTTCCGATCTAGGGTTCTTTTTGGGTGTTTTGCTATTTATAGGAATTTTTGGCGTTGGTCACACGACAAAGGGGGTGCTCTAGGAGCCCACAAGCCATAGGGGCGCGCCCTACCTCCCAGGGGTGCCCTAGCGGCTTGTGGCCACCTCGGTCACTTCCTGACCCAGCTCCGGTGCTTCGGGGGTCTCTTTCCATAAAAAATCACCGTAAATTTTTAGCCCATTCCGAGAACTTTTATTTCTGCACAAAAAATGACACCATAGTAGTTCTGCTGAAAATAGCATCAGTCCGGGTTAGTTCTAACCAAATCATACCAAATCCATATAAAATTGTTGTAAACATGTCATGAATACTTCATAAATTATAGATACATTGGAGACGTATCACTCATGCAGGAGAGGGGTCGGCAGGCGGCGGAGAAGGAGCGGGAGTTCGAGGAGAGGACGACTAGGTTGTTGGAGGAGGAGAGGGCACCAAATGACATGGTGAACCGGGCCATGTATGAGCTCCTTGTGGTAAGTTTCTTCTACATATTAGCCAAATCATGCATGTAATGTTCGTTTCATTACTAACTAGTATGACTGACTCGTCAAAACCAAATGTGCAGTCTGTGTGCGAGAACGTCGGCCAGACCCCTTCGCCAATGCCAGTCGTTGCTCCGGGGACCACGGTGAGTTTCATTTCAATCGTTATTAGTTACTAATCTTAGCATTTGAATGTCATCATGCTAACGAGACATTGCAAATGATCTTTGGTGCAACGTAACTCCAGACAAGCATCGCACGGTCCTTCTCCAGATGGTACCAGCACGAGCAACCCCGGTGCTTCACCTTCGTGATGACCGTAAGTTTTCTCTAGTGTTTTGCTTAACAAATGCATAACGACCTAGACTTAGCTTTGTTTCCTCCAATATGCTTACCATAATGACCTAAGTTAGCTCTAATATGCTAAGTTAGCTCTAATATGCTAAGTTAGCTCTAATATGCTAAGTTACCTAGGTTAGCTCAATAATGACATACACTTAGCTTACTTATGTCAAAAATGGCATAATTAATTTACTTAGGTAAAAATGGCATAATAACCATGGTAAGCTCATAAATAGCATATACTTAGCTTATTTTCCTCCAAAATGACATAATAAGCTTACTTAGCTCCAAAATGATCCATTTTACCTAAGTTAGCTCTAAAATGACCTATACTTAGCTTTGTTTCCTCCAAAATGACCTAAGTTAGCATACTTAGCTTACTTATGTCAAAAATGGCATAATTAGCTTACTTAGGTCAAAAATGGAATAATAACCTTGGTAGCCTCATAAATGTCATATACTTAGCTTATTTTCCTCCAAAATGACGTAATAAGCTTACTTAGCTCCAAAATGATCCACTTTACCCAAGTTAGCTCCAAAATGACCTAAGTTAGCTCTAATATGCTAAGTTAGCTCTAATATGCTTAGTTACATAGCTTAGCTCAATAATGATCTATACTTGGCTTACTTATGTCAAAAATGGCATAATATGCTTAGTTAACTCAAAAATGGCATAATTACCTAGGTTAGCTCAATAATGACCTATACTTAGCTTATTTAGTTCATTTATGACATAATTAGCTTACTTAGCTCATAAATGGCATGATAACCTTGGTAAGCTCATAAATGTCATATACTTAACTTACTTAGGTAAAAAATGGCATGAGAACCTTGGTGAGCTCATAAATGTCATACACTTAGCTTACTTAGCTCATAAATGGCATGATAACCTTGGTAAGCTCATAAATGCCATATACTTCTTCTTCTTCTTCATTTTCTTCTTCTTCTTCTTCTTCTTCTTCTTCTTCTTCTTCTTCTTCTAGTCTTCTTCTTCTAACTTCCTTATTTCCCATTTTGCAGATTTCATTCACTTCACGGAAGCTTGCATGATGAAGTGCTTGTTTTTACTTTCTGTTTTGATTTTGTATCGATGAACAATGTGGAACTTGCTATATGGATGAAACTATTGTAATACGAAACTATCTATGTATGGATGGAACTATGTACGTATGGATGAAATTTATGTGTTGGATATCTCATATATTTGTTGTGAAACTTGCCCTGTGAAATGTATATATACATACATATATATATATATCATATATTTGTTGTGAAATGCTTGGATATAAGAAAAAATAGAATAAAAAGTGGCAATGCAGGCTCTTTGCCATCTGCCACCGACGGCAAAGTGGCCACGTGGCAGCAACCTGTGCAACCTGGGAGCACTGGGGCTGACCCATTTGGTCACTTTGCTGTCTGTGGCTGACGGCAAAGAGCAGTGGTTTGCCGTCTGTGGAGGACGACAAAGAGCGGGGAGGAGTGACGGGTCTGCTGACGTCAAGAAGCAGACAACAAAGGGGAGGGCATGTTTGCTGTCAGATGGCAGACGACAAAGCCTCTCGTTAGCCACCTAATGTGGCTAACGTCTATTCTTTGATGTCCACCTTATTTGTCATCTGCTTCCCTAGGAAAGCTGACAGCAAACATCTTTGCCGTTCGCTACGCGAAAACAGACAACAAAGAAGCTCATTACCGTAACTTACAGTGCCGGGCATGTTTGCCATCCGCGGCTGACGGCAAAGACCTTTGCTCTCAGCTTTCTGGTCCTTTGTCCTATGCCATGGCAGACGACAAATCAGCTGATTCCTGTAGTGAGCAACTGGAGGAGTGAAGATGGATAGTTGGAGCAGCTGGACTAGAGGAATGAAGGTAAAGGTTGTCAGCTGAAGTTGTCCAGGGTGCATCAGTTGCATACTGTGTGGTGGCGCTCAGGGCAGAGGCGTTTGCGTGTGCGTGAAGTGAATGAGAGAGACTAAAAGAGAGGAGGGTAAGCGGGCGACTAGGTTAGGTTAGGGTTTCTCTTTGGCCTTTTGAGCCAATTGGACTAGAGGGGTTAAAAGTTTAGGTGTAGTGGGGCGGGAAGAGTGTGGGGGGTATACTGATTTTTAGGGCGCACGTGTAAGTCATGGGTAATCTCATGCGGTCCCCATCTCCATTTAGTAGCTCTTCCATGGACATTAAAATTGACATATCCCTATCCCTAACAGATTAATTACCAGTGGCTTAAGGTTAATGGTTAACCATTGCCAACTTGAGCCAAATAAGATTTTAGGCCCTGTACAACATCAAGTGCTTAGACAGTTGCCTGGGAAAAAACCTATTTAATTTCCTTTGAGACTGGATTACATGGGTGCTTAGAAAGGAGGCAGAAGCAAATTTTTTCTTTCAGTGTCGGCCGGTGCTTGGGAACAATAGTCGCTCCCTTCAAGTCAATTCATCCATTGTTAGAGAAAAAAGGGCACGACTAGCAGCCCACACCAAGCACTCTACGTTGCAGAGCAACGAAATTTCTGAGACGTGGCACAGCTAGCACCGATGGACTGGCATCTACGTTGTACAAAGACCTTAGGGGTACCTATACTTTTCTCTCCTCATATCGGTCGAAAGACTCTGGAGGGGGCGACTATGGGGCCTAGGTTGCAATTATAGCTACTAGCAGGAACCCCCGATAAACGGGCCTAACATGACACGTCACGTGAAGGCCCATTTATAAGAGGGATGTACCGTGTCGACATATGCGACCGCCCTCACCCCCAACACAAGCACAACACATAAGCTAAACGGGATGGTTCAAAAATTTCGGCCTTTTGGGTTGTTTTTTGCCCATG
Organism: Triticum dicoccoides; assembly: GCF_002162155.2. Taxonomy (NCBI): domain Eukaryota; kingdom Viridiplantae; phylum Streptophyta; class Magnoliopsida; order Poales; family Poaceae; genus Triticum; species Triticum dicoccoides. Next base: position 425,824,737 of record NC_041383.1, on the reverse strand, counting down.
TTTGGACTTTTGAGGTAATAACTTGGTAGAAAATCAGAAAAAAAAATTCAAAGGATTGTGCCACAGACGAGACACATGGGTACCTTTTTTTAGATAAAGACACATGGGTACCTTTTTTTAGTGGCAACAACTTAAAAAACACAGATCTTTATTTATTTGTAACAACAAGTACATCGCTTATGAGGACGGGTACAATTTCACTCAAGGGCTCCTCAAACCAGTTAAAAGTTGAAGAAAATCTAGCTAACTTAGCAAGTTCATGGGCAACCCTATTGGTTTATCTATTACAATGCTCAAATCTAGTAATGGGAAAATCACAAGCCAAAAAATAACAATCGTCAAACATTATCGCCCATGTACTCGCCGTCCATCCTCCATTATTCAGGGTTTTGATTGTTGGAAATATGACCTAGAGGTAATAATATTTTTATTATTATATTTTCATATTCATAATTAAAGATTGTATATTCTATATTGTAACTACAATGATCCTGGAATATGCGATTCAGTGGAAAACTCATATGCACATGTGGAATGATAAACGGTTAAATAAAAGGTTCCTAGTCTTGCCTCTAGGACTAGATCAAGTGTCGTTGTTGATCACGTTTTCTGGATCTTAGGATATCGTTAACTGTTAAACGATAATCCTAAAACAACATTGATATTACGACATTGGAAGAACGATCGTATTGAATTGACCCAAACTTGTCTGTTATGAATTGAGTTTATATCGTATGTAATCAATTATAATAACATGAAGTGTTAACATGTGATTTTGATCCTTATACCATGAGAGTACCATAGTAACTTCTTACCATACGGTGGACTTTGGGGTTGCTCAAACGTCACCTGTAACACGGTGATCATAACGACAACTTACAAGCTCATCGGAAAGTTTGAGAATGGACTAGATAGGTCAAGAGTGGGATTTGCTCCTCCGATGATGGAGAGATATTCTTAGGGCCCTCTCAGTGTGACGACATCCATCATCGTTTGGCCAGAAACAAGTGACTACATCACGGGAATGCCGGAACACGACAACGAGAAAGAAGAACAAAACCGGTAATGAGGATAACGGTATAGTCAGCATGTGATGACTCAGGAGGATACCGATACATACCGGGTTTTGTGAAATATCATGAAGCAAAGGGAACGTCACATGATAACCAAAGGTTCACTCGAATATAATTCGTGTGCTCGTAGGGATCGACATGGACATCCATGGTTCCGTTGTTGGTCATTGAATGAACGGTTTCGTTCATATCTATGAGTTACCAAACCTACGGGGTCACAATCTTAAGGCAACCACGACCTGCTAAGTATTAGTAGGATGGGAGTGATGAGAGTATATTTGTAGAATTGTTTCAAAAATATTCGGAATAGTTCCAAGAGGATCCGGAAGCATTTCAGGGCCACCGAAGGGTTTCAGAGTTTATCGGGAAATACCGGGTATTCCTAATAATTAATATATAGGTGGAAAATGTTTCCAGTAATGTTAAATTATATATAAAAGGGTCTTTAATCATTAGGCAGCTTTACGTTAACTTAAATATCAATGGATTAAAAGGCCACAAGGAGGAAGGCAACTTGGGCCACAAGTGGAGGAGCCCTCCCTCCTTATGGTGGTGGTGGGGTGGCGGTGGGGGGATCATAGTGGGGGACTCCCTGGCCGGCGCAACAAGGAGGGGCTTTCCCTCCTTGGTGGCAGCCCTCCTCTCCCCTCTAACCTATATATTGAAGGAAATATGCCCTAGAAGAAATAATAAAGTTATTATTTATTTCCTTATTTCATGATATATGTTTATTATTCATGCTAGAATTGTATTAACCGGAAACATAATACATGTGTGAATACATAGACAAACATAGTGTCACTAGTATGCCTCTACTTGACTAGCTCGTTGAATCAAAGATGGTTAAGTTTCCTAGCCATAGACATGAGTTGTCATTTGATTAACGGGATCACATCATTAGAGAATGATGTGATTGACTTGACCCATTCCGTTAGCTTAGCACTTGATCATTTAGTATGTTGCTATTGCTTTCTTCATGACTTATACATGTTCTTATAACTATGAGATTATGCAACTCCTGTTTATCGGAGGAACACTTTGTGTGCTACCAAACATCACAACGTAACTGGGTGATTATAAAGGAGCTCTACAGGTGTCTCCGAAGGTACATGTTGAGTTGGCGTATTTCGAGATTATGATTTGTCACTCCGATTGTTGGAGAGGTATCTCTGGGCCCTCTCAGTAATGCACATCACTATAAGCCTTGCAAGCAATGTAGCTAATGAGTTAGTTACGGGATGATGCATTACGTAATGAGTAAAGAGACTTGCCGGTAACGAGATTGAACCTGGTATTGAGATACCGATGATCGAATCTCGGGCAAGTAACATACCGATGACAAAGGGAACAACGTATGTTGTTATGCGGTTTGACCGATAAAAATCTTCGTAGAATATGTAGGAACCAATATGAGCATCCAAGTTCCGCTATTGGTTATTGACCGGAGATTTGTCTCGGTCATGTCTACATTGTTCTCGAACCCGTAGGGTCCGCACGCTTAAAGTAAGATGACAGTTATATTATGAGTTTATGTGTTTTGATGTACCGAAGGTTGTTCGGAGTCCCGGATGTGATCGCGGACATGACGAGGAGTCTCGAAATGGTCGAGACATGAAGATCGATATATTGGACGACTATATTTGGACACCAGAGAGGTTCCGGGTGAGATTGGGACAATACCGGAGCTCCGAGAGGTTTTCGGAACCCCCCGGGAGGTATATGGGCCTTATTGGGCCTTAGTGGAAAGGAGGGGAAAGGAGCAAGGGAGGGGGCGCCCCCCCCAAGCCCAATCCAAATTGGGAGGGGGGCCGAGCCCCCCTTTCCTTCCTTCCTCCTTCCTCTTCCTTCCCTCTCCCTCTCCTAATAGGAAAGGGGGGAGTCCTACTCCCGGTGGGAGTTGGACTCCCCCCTAGGGCGCGCCACCCCCTTTGGTCGGCCCCCTCCTCCACTCCTTTATATACGGGGGAGGGGGGCACCCCATAGACATAACAATTGATCATTGATCTCTTAGCCGTGTGTGGTGCCCCCCTCCACCATAGTCCTCCTCGATAATATCATACCGGTGCTTAGGCGAAGCCCTGCGATGGTAGAACATCATCATCGTCACCACGCTATCATGCTGACAGAATTCTCCCTCGACACTCTGCTGGATCGGAGTATGGGGGACGTCATCGAGCTGAATGTGTGCAAGAACTCGGAGGTGTCGTAGTTTCCGTGCTTGATCGGTCGGGTCGTGAAGACGTACGACTACATCAACCGTGTTGTGCTAACGCTTCCGCTTTCGGTCTACGAGTGTACGTGGACAACACTCTCCCCTCTCGTTGCTATGCATCACCATGATCCTCTGTGTGCGTAGGATTTTTTTTGAAATTACTGCGTTCCCCAACAGTGGCATCCGAGCCTGGTTTTATGCGTAAATGTTATATGCACAAGTAGAATAGAAGTGAGTTGTGGGCGATACAAGTCATACTACTTACCAGCATGTCATACTTTGGTTCGGCGGTATTGTTGGATGAAGCGGCCCGGACCGACATTACGCGTACGCTTATGCGAGACTGGTTCTACCGACGTGCTTTGCACACAGGTGGCTGGCGGGTGTCAGTTTCTCCAACTTTAGTTGAACCGAGTGTGGCTACGCCTGGTCCTTGAGAAGGTTAAAACATCACTAACTTGACGAACTATCATTGTGGTTTTGATGCGTAGGTAAGAACGGTTCTTGCTCAGCCCGTAGCAGCCACATAAAACTTGCAACAACAAAGTAGAGGACGTCTAACTTGTTTTTACAGGGCATGTTGTGATGTGATATGGTCAAGACGTGATGCTATATTTTATTGTATGAGATGATCGTGTTTTGTAACCGAGTTATCGGCAACTGGCAGGAGCCATATGGTTGTCGCTTTATTGTATGCAATGCAATCGCCCTGTAATTGCTTTACTTTATCACTAAGCGGTAGCGATAGTCGTAGCAGCAATAGTTGGCGAGACGACAACGATGCTACGATGAAGATCAAGGTGTCGCACCAGTGGCGATGGTCATCATGACGGTGCTTCGGAGATGGAGATCACAAGCACAAGATGATGATGGCCATATCATATCACTTATATTGATTGCATGTGATGTTTATCTTTTATGCATCTTATCTTGCTTTGATTGACGGTAGCATTATAAGATGATCTCTCACTAAATTTCAAGATAAATGTGTTCTCCCCGAGTATGCACCGTTGCCAAAGTTTGTCGTGCCCAGACACCACGTGATGATCGGGTGTGATAAGCTCTACGTCCATCTATAACGGGTGCAAGCCAGTTTTGCACACGCAGAATACTCAGGTTAAACTTGACGAGCCTAGCATATGCAGATATGGCGTCGGAACACTGAGACCGAAAGGTCGAGCGTGAATCATATAGTAGATATGATCAACATAGTGATGTTCACCACTGAAAACTACTCCATTTCACGTGATGATCGGTTATGGTTTAGTTGATTTGGATCACGTGATCACTTAGATGATTAGAGAGATGTCTATCTAAGTGGGAGTTCTTAAGTAATATGATTAATTGAACTTAAATTTATCATGAACTTAGTCCTGGTAGTATTTTGCAAATTATGTTGTAGATCAATAGCTCGCGTTGTTGCTTTCATATGTTAATTTTGATATGTTCCTAGAGAAAACTATATTGAAAGATGTTAGTAGCAATGATGCAGATTGGATCCGTGATCTGAGGATTGTCCTCATTGCTGCACAGAAGAATTATGTCCTTGATGCACCACTAGGTGACAGACCTATTGCAGGAGCAGATGCAGACGTTATGAACGTTTGGCTAGCTCAATATGATGACTACTTGATAGTTTAGTGCACCATGCTTAACAGCTTAGAATCGGGGCTTCAAAGACGTTTTCAACGTCATGGGCCATATGAGATGTTCCAGGAGTTGAAGTTAATATTTCAAGCAAATACTCGAGTTGAGAGATATGAAGTCTCCAACAAGTTCTATAGCTAAAAGATGGAGGAGAATTGCTCAACTAGTGAGCATGTGCTCAGATTGTGTAGTACTACAATCGCTTGAATCGAGTGGGAGTTAATCTTCCAGATAAGATAGTGATTGACAAAGTTCTCTAGTCACCATCACCAAGTTACTAGAACTTTGTGATGAACTATAGTATGCAAGGGATGACGAAAACGATCCCCGAACTCTTCGTGATGTTGAAATCGACGAAGGTAGAAATCAAGAAATGGACATCAAGTGTTGATGATTAACAGGACCACTAGTTTCAAGAAAAGGGCAAAGGGAAAGAAAGGGAACTTCAAGTAGAATGACAAGCAAGTTGTCACTCCCGCGAAGAAGCCCAAAGCTGGACCAAAGCCTGAAACTGAGTGCTTACACTGCAAAGGAAATGGTCACAGGAAGCGGAAATGCCCTGAATATTTGATGGATAAGAAGGATGGCAAAGTGAACAAGGGTATATTTGATATACAGGTTATTGATGTGTGCCTTACTAGTGTTTATAGTAGCCCCTGAGTATTTGATACTTGTTCAGTTGCTAAGATTAGTAACTCGAAACAGGAGTTACAGAATAAACAGAGACTAGTTGAAGGGGAAGTGACGATGAGTGTTGGTAGTAGTTCCAAGATTGATATGATCATCATCACACACTCCCTATACTTTCGGGATTAGTGTTAAACCTAAATAAATGTTATTTGGCGTTTGCATTGAGCATGAATATGATTTGATCATGTTTATTGCAATACAGTTATTCATTTAAAGTCAGAGACTAATTGTTGTTCTGTTTACATGAATAAAACCTTCAATGGTCATACACCCAATCAAATAGTTTGTTGGATCTTGATCATAGTGATACACATATTCATAACATTGATGCCAAAAGATGCAAAGTTAATAATGATAGTGCAACTTATTTGTGGCACTGCCGTTTGGGTCATATCAGTGTAAAGCGCACAAAGAAACTCCATAAAGATGGATTTTCGGAATTACTTGGTCGTGAATCAGTTGATGCTTGCGAACCGTGCCTTTTGGGCAGGATGACTAAAACTCTGTTCTCCAGAACAATGGAACGAGCTACTGACTTGTTGGAAATAATACATACCGATGTATGCGGTCCAATGAGTGTTGATGCTCGTGGCAAGTATCGTTATTTTCTGACCTTCACAAATGATTTGAGCAGATAAAAGTATATCTACTTAATGAAGCACAAGTCTGAAGCATTTGAAAAGTTCAAAGAATTTCAGAAGTGAAGTGGAGAATCATCGTAACAAGAAAATAATTTTTCTACAATCTGATCATAGAGGAGAATATTTGAGTTACGAGTTTGGCCTTCATTTAAAACAATGTGGAATAGTTTCACAGCTCACGCTACATGGAACACCACAGCGTAATGGTGTGTCCGAACATCATAACCGCACTTTACTGGATATGGTGCGATCTATGATGTATCTTACCGATTTACCACTATCGTTTTGGGGTTATGCATTAGAGACAGCTGCATTCACTTTAAATAGGGCACCATCAAAATCCGTTGAGACAACGCCTTATGAACTATGGTTTAGCAAGAAACCAAAGTTGTTTCTTAAAGTTTGGGGCTACGATGCTTATGTGAAAAAGTTTCAACCTGGTAAGCTCGAACCCAATCGGAGAAGTGCGTCTTCATAGAATACCCAAAGGAAACTATTGGGTACACCTTCTATCACAGATACGAAAGCAAGATGTTCGTTGCTAAGATGGATCCTTTCTAGAGAAGGAGTTTCTCTCAAAAGAAGTGAGTGGGAGGAAAGTAGAGCTTGATAAGGTAATTGTACCTTCTCCCGAATTGGAAAGTAGTTAATCACAGAAATCGGTTCCAGTGATTCCTACACCAATTAGTGAGGAAGCTAATGATGATGATCATGAAACTTCAGATTAAGTTACTACAGAACCTCGTAGGTCTTCCAAAGTACAATCCACACCAGAGTGGTACGGTAATCCTGTTCTGGAATTCATGATACTAGACCATGATGAACCTATGAACTATGAGGAAGCGATGATGAGCCCAGATTCCGCGAAATGGCTGGAGGCCATGAAATCTGAGATAGGATCCATGTATGAGAACAAAGTGTGGACTTTGGTGGACTTGCCCGATGATCGGCAAGCCATAGAAAACAAATGGATCTTCAAGAGGAAGACGAACATTGATAGTAGTGTTACTATCTACAAAGCTCGACTTGTCGCAAAAAAGTTTTCGACAAGTTCAAGGTGTTGATTACAATGAGATTTTTCTCAACTGTAGCGATGCTTAAGTCTGTCCGAATCATGTTAGAAATTGCCACATTTTATGAAATCTGGCAAATGGATGTAAAAACTGCATTCCTTAATGGTTTTCTTAGAGAAGAGTTGTATATGATGGAACCAGAAGGTTTTGTCAATCCTAAAGGTGCTAACAAAATGTGCAAGCTCCAGCGATCCATCTATGGACTGGTGCAAGCATCTCGGAGTTGGAATATATGCTTTGATAAGTTGATCAAAGCATATAGTTTTATACGGACTTGCAATGAAGCCTGTATTTACAATAAAGTGAGTGGGAGCACTACAACCTTTCTGATAAGTATATGTAAGTGACATATTGTTGATCAGAAATGATGTAGAATTTTTTTGGAAAGCATAAAGAAGTGTTTGAAAGGAGTTCTTTAAAAGAAAGACCTCAGTAAAGCTACTTACATATTGAGCATCAAGATCTATTGAGATAGATCAAGACGCTTGATAAGATTTTCAATGAGTAAATACCTTGACAAGATTTTGAAGTCGTTCAAAATGGAACAGTCAAAGAAAGAGTTCTTGCCTGTGTTGCAAAGGTATGAAATTGAGTAAGACTCAAATCCCGACCACGGCAGAAAATAGAAAGAGAATGAAAGTCATTCCCTATGCCTCAGTCTAAGATTCTATAAAAGTATGCCATGCTATGGACCAGACCTATTGTATACTATGCCCTGATTTGGCAAGAGAGTACAATGGTGATCTAGGAGTAGATCATTGGACATTGGTCAAAATTATCCTTAGTGGAATAAGGATATGTTTCTCGATTATGGAGGTGACAAGAGGTTCGTCGTAAAGGGTTACGTCGATGCAAGATTTGACACTGATCCAGATGACTCTAAGTCTCAATCTGTATACATATTGAAAGTGGGAGCAATTAACTAGAGTAGCTCCGTACAGAGCATTGTAGACATAGAATATTTGCAAAATACATACGGCTCTGAATGTGACAGACCCGTTGACTAAACTTCTCTCACGAGCAAAACATGATCATACCTTAGTACTCTTTGGGTGTTAATCACATAATGATGTGATCTAGATTATTGACTCTAGTAAACCCTTCGGGTGTTGATCACATGACGATGTGAACTATGGGTATTAATCACATACATATGTGAATATTAGTGTTAAATAACATGGCGATGTGAACTAGATTATTGACTCTAGTGCAAGTGGGAGACTGAAGGAAATATGCCCTAGAGGCAATAATAAATTTATTACTTATTTCCTTATTTCATGATAAATGTTTGTTATTCATGCTAGAATTGTATTAACCGGAAACATAATACATGTGTGAATACATAGACAAACATAGTGTCACTAGTATGCCTCTACTTGGCTAGCTCGTTGAATCAAAGATGGTTAAGTTTCCTAGCCATAGACATGAGTTGTCATTTGATTAACGGTATCACATCATTAGAGAATGATGTGATTGACTTGACCCATTCCGTTAGCTTAGCACTTAATCGTTTAGTATGTTGCTATTGCTTTCTTCATGACTTATACATGTTCCTATAACTATGAGATTATGCAACTCCCGTTTATCGGAGGAACACTTTGTGTGCTACCAAACGTCACAACGTAACTGGGTGATTATAAAGGAGCTCTACAGGTGTCTCCGAAGGTATATGTTGAGTTGGCGTATTTCGAGATTAGGATTTGTCACTCCGATTGTCGGAGAGGTATCTCTGGGCCCTCTCGGTAATTGACATCACCATAAGACTTGCAAGCAATGTAGCTAATGAGTTAGTTACGGGATGATGCATTACGTAACGAGTAAAGAGACTTGCCGGTAACGAGATTGAACCTGGTATTGGGATACCGACGATCGAATCTTGGGCAAGTAACACACCGATGACAAAGGGAACAACGTATGTTGTTATGCGGTACCGATAAAAAACTTCGTAGAATATGTACGAACCAATATGAGCATCCAGGTTCCGCTATTGGTTATTGACCAGAGATTTGTCTTGGTCATGTCTACATTGTTCTCGAACCTGTAGGGTCCGCACGCTTAAAGTAAGATGACATTTATATTATGAGTTTATGTGTTTTGATGTACCGAAGGTTGTTCGGAGTCCCGGATGTGATCATGGACATGACGAGGAGTCTTGAAATGGTCGAGACATGAAGATCGATATATTGGACGACTATATTTAGACACCGGAAAGGTTCCGGGTGAGATTGGGACAATACCGGAGCTCCGGGAGGTTTTCGGAACCCCCCGGGAGGTATATGGGCCTTATTGGGCCTTAGTGGAAAGGAGGGGAAAGGAGCAAGGGAGGGGGCGCCCCTCCCCCCCAAGCCCAATCCAAATTGGGAGGGGGGCCGCCCCCCCCTTTCCTGCCTTCCTCCTTCCTCTTCCTTCCCTCTCCCTCTCCTAATAGGAAAGGGGGGAGTCCTACTCCCGGTGGGAGTTGGACTCCCCCCTAGGGCGTGCCACCCCCTTTGGCCGCCCCCTCCTCCACTCCTTTATATACGGGGGAGGGGGGCACCCCATAGACACAACAATTGATCATTGATCTCTTAGCCGTGTGCGGTGCCCCACTCCACCATAGTCCTCCTCAATAATATCATAGCGGTGCTTAGGCGAAGCCCTGCGACGGTAGAACATCATCATCGTCACCACGCCATCGTGCTGACGGAACTCTCCCTCGACACTCTGCTGGATCAGAGTACGGGGGACATCATTGAGCTGAACGTGTGCAAGAACTCGGAGGTGCCATAGTTTTGGTGCTTGATCGGTCGGGCCTGAAGACGTACGACTACATCAACCGCGTTGTGCTAACGCTTCCGCTTTCGGTCTACGAGGGTACGTGGACAACACTCTCCCCTCTCATTGCTATGCATCACCATGATCATGTGTGTGCGTAGGATTTTTTTTGAAATTACTACGTTCCCCAACATATATACATGACGTGTTGACTATTTGAGACACAAGTTTTGGAGCCTCCTGTAGTTCTTCTAGTTCTAGGACTAGTTGACTAATTAGAGCTAGGTCTAGTTCCTCTAATCCATATAATTAGAAGTCCAGTGTGGTTCTAATCTCCTCCCCCCAATTCTCTGGCGACGACTAGCTCTGGACGGCGAAGCACTGCCGGATCATGAAGGCTGCACACTTGCAACCTAGTAGAGAGGTCATGCTTTCGGTCTTCGATTCGAGGGACTATTCGTGGGCGGTTCGTGGGATCATTCATAGACGGTTCGAGGGACTCCAAGTGCGATCTACACCGTCACGTTCTTCTTTCGCTGCAACTCGGTGACGGTAACAATCGTGATCCCGACCCCTAATGCATCTTCATATTGATCTTGGGTGCGCACATGTGCATATTTTTTTTTTGTTTTCTACTATGTTTCCCAACATCGATGACCTCCAGGTTATCTGAGTTAATAACAAGATGGTTGCAACCCGCCCTTTGAGCAATTGATAGACCATATGTAAGCACCAAAGCTCTAGCTGTTAGGACATCTATGCACCAATCAATTCTCCAATCCCCCTTGCAATGGATTTTCCTTTATCATCCCTCAAAACAGCACCAATCGTTCCCCTATGTAGGTCATGATCAAAAGAGGCCTCCACATTAAGTTTTACAAAACCCCTCGGAGGTTGGACCCAACATAATCAACTTCGCAAGCTCTTTTAATGACCTGATCCAGTCCCAACACTCTCCAAACCTCCTTTGCTTTCTAACATTGAAATAACATACGCTTTGTATCTTTTGATCCAAAGGGGCAAGCATGACAATTGGGGTAACTTTTATGTGTCTGTTCACCAAAGTAACTCTACATGGAAGAGTGCCATGTAGCATGTGCCAAATGAAATTCTTTTCCCCTTCGAGGGACAAGATAACTTCCAAATCCCACTCCAAATAGGATTAATAGCTACATGTCTCATATCATCGTTTCTTCTTAGTTTTCTCCCATGTTGGTGTTTCCATTGCACAACATAGGCCGATCGAACAGAAATGTTCCATTATTTGAATAGCTCCAAGCGACAAAGTCCAACATGTTATGTTGGGGCAATGGAATTGCAAGCACCCTTTGTGCGTCAACTGCCACAACATTTGTGTAACCAAATTTTCGTCCCAATTATTAGTAACATGATCAAGACCAATTAAATCAGATACCCTTGAGATCAAATTACTCCCTCTAGGTGTGATTACTTTTCTATTTGCACAATTCGGGATCAAGCATCCTCCCAAATATCAATATTGTGACCATTTCCAACACGCCATATATATAACCATGATTGAGACAATTAACCCCGCCATAATACTTTGTCAAGTAAAAGAGGAACCATTCTTTAGCTTTGTATTCGACAAATCACCGTTTGAGTGGCAACAACTTTATTTAACTGAGAATTTGTTCGAGAATACAAACGATGTCGGGTAAAACTTGAAGCCATACATGACGACCAAATGGTAAAGTAGTTGCTGCCTTTGAGATCTTAAAGACACATGGGTACCTCGATGGGTGAGCACAGCACACAGCGTGCCACGAGCGACCAGGCACGACCCATTTAGTCCTCTGTCGGGCACGCAAAATTCAATCGGTTTGGCCACTGCTATAGCTACGGGGAAAGTTTCAGGTGATACCGCCCCTTATATGTTACCGCAGTACCGACTCATGGGCCATCGGATTGGATCTCATATCCAACGCATCTGAAAAGTTGATTGGCCTGCGCGCAATTTTAAAACTCTTGGATGACTTTTGTGCGAAATATTCAAGAGCTCCTAGGAGCCATTGGATCTGAGATCCAACGGTTCCTAGTGGCCCGTATCATGGTATCACGTGAGCCTCGGGAGCACCCGATATTCACCACGACTGTGATCTGTGATCCCTAAAAAAGAAGGAAAGGTGTTTAAATCATCCGGCTGATCTATTACGATCGTAAGCCACGTCTAACGCTCGCCGTGCGTCCCGACGGGCCCGCGCATCACAGCTTCCAAACCCTCATCCTTATCCAAACCGTGAAGCACTCACCACACGACTCTTTTCTTCCCGTACACCATGCGCTTGACCACAAACCGCTCCAGACTTATCTCTTGAATCTCGTCGTCGCTTACAAGGCCTCCGGGTGAGCCGCTCGCGGCCGGAGAAACTCGCTGGGGGTGCTGCAACCGGCGGCCGCAACACACCGTGGCCTGCTGCATTCCTGCATTGAATGGCGTCTGATGTTGCGGACGTTGCAACCGCACAACTTGCCGGCGACGCAGCCGTGACCGGCGCTGCCAAGGTGGGAGCGGCCGCATCGTCGATACCGTCGGCTACGGTTGGTGGTGCCGAGCAAGTCGATGCAACACGGTGTTGCGGAGGAGGAGCCTTGCAACCAGTGGATCTCGGTGGCGGCGACGGCGGATTCCACGCAGTGCGCGTCTCGCGTCCTCACAGCTCTCACCGGGAGAGTAGCTGCAGTGCAATACGCCCGTGGGCAGCGGCGCTACAGTGCGATGGTCGGTCCGCCGGTGGAGGGTGTGGCTGCCCATGCTTCAACGCAACACTCATCGGCGGCCGCCCTTTGCTGCAACGCAGCACTCGCCAGCGGCCGCCCTTTGCTGCAATGCAACAATCGCCCGCGGACGCACGTGCTTCAATGCAGCACTCGTCAGTGACCGCTCGTGCTTCAACACATCACTCACTGGCGGCTGCCCTTGCTTCAATGCACCACTCACCGGCGGCCGCCCCACCCGTGCTTGAACGCAGCACTCGCCGGCGGCCGCCCTTGCTTCAATGCACCACTCACCGGCGGCCGCCCCGCCCATGCTTGAACGCATCACTCGGCGGCGGCCGCCCCGCGCGTGCTTCAACGTAGCACTCACCGGCGGCCGCCCTTGCTTCAACGCAGCACTTGCCCGCAGCCGCCCTTGCTTCAACACAGCACTCACCGGCGGCGAGTTTGGTCATGTTGTGTGGCAGGGCGATGATGCAGGTAGGAGCAACAGATCGGTTGGTGTTGGGCTTGGTGCTGTGATGTAGCGACGGTGCTACGGCGGGCTTCTGTGCATGATGTTTGCGTGCTGCTGAATGTGGAAGAGAAGAAAGCAATTGTGTGTTGACCCATCTAACGGCTTCACAGGGATGATCGGATGGCTACACACATTTCCACCGGAAATAAGAGCATCTCCGGCCGTTGGGTCCCTAGGGGGCGTGTAAAATCGCCGCCTGGGGGCGAGCCGGCGCTAAAAATCGGTGTGGGGGCGAGTGGATTCCCAGCCACAGGCCCCAGGGCCGCCCTCAGACGGCGTTTTTGTTTTAAGAAAAGGGTATTTGGCAAAGTTCGGCAAATTGGACAAATTATTCGGCTAAAGTTTGGCAAACTGGACATATATTCGACATATTCGACATTACATAGCAAAGTTATTTAAAAAAGGTCGCAACTACAACTATTTATGGGCCGAAGAAGTCGCTGAGCGTGGCAAAGTCGCCGACGTTGGCGCCATCCTCGCCGTCGTCGGCGGCGACTTCTCCTCCTTGACGCGGCCGCCCCTGCTGGACCCCTGCCCGGCGTCGCCCTGGCGGACCGGTGGCGGCGGCGCGTCGTCGTCACTGTCGTCGAGGACGACGATGCCTCCCTCGTCGCGGCCCCGGCACCGAATGGCGAACTGCTCGTAGGCGCGGCACTAGCGCTCCATCTCCATGCGCGCCCAGTCATCGCGTGCCCATTTCAAGGTCGCCGCGTCGTCGAGACCCTCCTTGACACGCCTGCGAGCTCGAGCTCCGTCTTCACGACGACGAGCCCCGACTCTGTCTTCGGTTTGACGTAGCACAGAGGAGCTGAGGAGGAGGCGCGCTGGCCGCCCTCGTTGATAATGATGCCGGCGCTGCGGGTGCGCTGGCCGAGCGGCGTCTCCGCTGCGGGCTTGGTCTTGACGCTGAACACCGCCGGCGAGCTGAAAGAACGGGAAGAGGAGCGGGAGGAGGAGTGAGAGAAGGAAGATGAGGAGGAGTCGAACCTCCTGGGCATCCATTGCCCGACGCTCCGGCAGAGGACCGAGGCGGCCACCGCGGCAGGGTGTGCCAGCGACGGGTCCTTGACGCCCTCGAGGTGCTCTAGCACATCATGGAACGTGCGGCCAGGGGCACCCCACCATACGCGGCGCCCCTCGCTGTTCTTGACGCCCCCACCACCGGCGCCCCATTGATGGACGCCAGCCCCTACGCCTGCCAGTGCTGGAAGTACGCCGCCCACGACACATGATTGTCGGCGGCGTACTGGGGGAGGGCGCGCTGCTCCTCCGTCAGGGACACCCGCACGCGGTCGACCTCGGCGGCGAAGATGGCGGGGCACGCTTCGATGTCAGGTACCGGGGGAATGGGGACGCCCCTGTAGGATCGAAAGTATGTCTAGAGGGGGGGGGGTGATTAGACTACTTGACCAAATAAAATCTAGCCTTTTTCCAAATTTAGTTCTTGGCAGATTTTAGCAATTTAGCACAAGTCAAGCAATCAACCTACACATGCAATTCTAAGAATATAGCAGCGGAATGTAAAACAATTGCATATGAAGGTAAAGGGAGGAGTTTGAGGAAGCAAACGCAATGTTGACACGAAGATTTTTTATCCGTGGTTCCGATAGGTGGTGCTATCATACATCCACATTGATGGAGACTTCAAACCACGAAGGGTAACGGTTGCGCGAGTCCACGGAGGGCTCCACCCACGAAGGGTCCACGAAGAAGCAACCTTGTTTATCCCACCATGGCCGTCGCCCACGAAGGACTTACCTCACTCGGGTAGATCTTCACGAAGTAGGCGATCTCCTTGCCCTTACAAACTCCTTGGTTCAACTCCACAATCTTGACGGAGGCTCCCAAGTGACACCTAGCCAATCTAGGAGACACCACTTTCCAAGAGGTAACAAATGGTGTGTTGATGATGAACTCCTTGCTCTTGTGCTTCCAATGATAGTCTCCCCAACACTCAACTCTCTCTCATAGGATTGGATTTGGTGGAAAGAAGATTTGAGTGGAAAGCAACTTGGGGAAGGCTAGAGATCAAGATTTATGTGGTTGGAATGGAATATCTTGACCTCAACACAAGTGTAGGTGGTTCTCTCTCAGAAAATGTATGTTGGAAGTGTAGGCATGTTCTGATGGCTCTCTCCACGAACGAAGAGTGGGTGGAGGGGTATATATAGCCTCCACACAAAATCTAACCGTTACACACAATTTACCAAACTCGGTGGGACCGAATCGTGAAACTCGGTCAGACCGATTTAGTTCATAATGTGACCGTTAGGCATTTTGGTGGGACCGACATGTCAACTCGGTGGGACCGATATCGTTAGGGTTAGGGCATAACGTAATCTCGGTGAGACCGATTACACAAACTCGGTGAGACCGATTTTCGTAATAGACAAACAGAGAGTTGGTCAGGCAAACTCGATGGGACCGATTCACTCATCTCGGTTGGACCGAAACTTTACGAAAGGGAAACATAGAGTTTGCATTGCAATCTCGGTGGGACCGATCACTCATCTCGGTTTGACCGAAACGTTACGAAGGGAAACAGAGAGATTACAATCCCATCTCGATGAGACCGAGATCCCTATTGGTGAGACCGAAAAGACTAGGGTTTCTGGCAGTTGCTATGTCAATTGAACTCGGTGGCGCCGGATAGAAAGTTTCGGTGGGGCCGAGTTTGACTTTTGGTTTGGGACATATGTGGATGTGAGAAAATAGTTGATGATTTTTGGAGCATATCACTAAGCACTTTGAGCAAGGAACTCACTAAGCAACACCTCACCCTCTCTTGATTGTATTGGCTTTTCCTATGGACTCAATGTGATCTTGGATCACTAAAATGAAAAATGTAGAGTCTTGTTCTTTGAGCTTGAGCCAATCCTTTTGTCCTTAGCATTTTGAGGGGTCCATGTTTCTCATCCATGCCATGCCAAACATTGAGATTTCCTGAAATATTTATCTTGAAATAACATTAGCTCAATGAGCTATATGTTGTTAGGAATTACCAAAACCACCCAGGGATAGTTGCACTTTCAGCCCCCGTTGCTGAGCCTCCACCCCGTCGGCCCGGCGCGCATGTCTGGTGGCGCCGAGATGTTCGCCTCGAACAAGAGATGGGCCTCCCATTCATGGAGCGAGCGGCGGCCGAAGCCGTTGGCCGCCGCTGTGTCGGCGGGGAATCGCTCGGCCATTGAATGGGCTTGGGGAGAGAGAGGAGGGGAGGAACGTCGGCGGGCGGCTGCGCATGGGGAGAGAGAGCTCGGCGTCGGCCGTGGGCTGGTGTGACCAGAGGCGAGGGGGGCGCTCGTTTTATAGCCCCGCGCCGTGTGTATGCGTGGCGGGAGGGGAGGCGTCGCCGTGCCACCTGTGACGCGCCGCCTGTGATGAGGAATCAATGGCAAGGCTGACCGGCGACAACCTTGCCATTGATACCACGCGGGAAACCGAGGCGTTCCGAGGACGACGAGGCGCGCGTCGCTGACTCGGCGGGCCCGCGGCTCTTTCGCGCCAAAATCGCTCGCCC
>NC_041383.1:425695304-425807645 GCF_002162155.2 Triticum dicoccoides | reverse complement strand
ACATTTTTTCAGCGCCGGCGCGAAGAAATCGCCTGGGGGGCTTGTTGGGGGCACGGCTGAAGATGCTTTAAGTCGGATGATTCGTAGCAGCCGCCAAAAAAAAAAATACTCCCCCTATAAATAAATAAAGAAAGAAATATAAGAGGAGTAGCTGTGACCTCCCGCCCGAGGCCTACCGCGTTCAATCGAACATACTAGAACTAAACCCTAACTGGGAACGGCACCGCCAAAGTCAGGTTCCAAGCCCAAAGCCGTACCCCCAAAATGGCGCCGCCGTCGCAGGCGGCCACCGGCAAGCGGAAGAAGCAGCACAAACCCGCTAAGAGCCTCGCCGTGAAATCAACCAATCCCGTCTCGAAGAAGACGCACAAGCAGAAGAAGCCGCGCCCACCTGCTGAGCAGGACCAAACCAACGCCGCCGCCGCCGCCGCAGGTGAACCCGCGGGCGGTGGCGTCCTCTTGTCAGCCGCGCTGCCGCCGGCGCGGCAGCTCGAGTTCCTTCTCCGCAGCTTCGAGCGCGCCGCCAAGATGCGCCTCTCCCCACTCGAGCTCGGCGCCTACTTCGGTATGTTCACATTCAGACGAACCACTGTCCCGGGTCCTGTCCAATTCGATTCAGCCTGTCTCTATGCTTGTCTCGCCGTAAGTGTTGGATGGATCATAAAAGATTTCTGGATCCGCTGCGCTCTGTGTAGAGGGGTGCATGGTGCAGCTCGCCGAGGGGGCGAGCCAGGACGTTGAGAGCTTCGGTGACCATGTGAAGGGGGCCTTCGGAGCGACGTGGAAGGGGGAGCTCTGTGAGGGGAAGCTTGTTGAGGGGTCGATCGATGCGGGCAGCCCGGCGCTCCTGGTTATCAGCTTGGGTGCTCTGAGATCACTGGAGCTTCTGAGGTAGCTGCTGTTATGATACTTTTTCTTTTGAAACTGCTGTTGTTATGAATTGAATCGCTGCACTTGCACTGCCACTACCTCGTTTTGAAGTACTATTGTGGACGAGAACTATCAGAAGTTTCTATCATGTATATCTTCAAATTATGGTTTGATGCGGCTGTTGCCCTGTTTTCATAACATCAACGTTTGGTTTCTAGGGGGTTAAAGATGTTTACTAGAGGATGCCGTTCAGTAAAGCTCTTTGCCAAACACATGAAAGTGGAGGAGCAGGTACGCCTTGTCTCACATTGAAAATTTTCTGTAGCATCAGGCTATTGCATTTTTCTGGTCATGCTGTACACCCGTACCCAAAAAATGGGTGCATCCATCTTCAGTGCTAGTTGCAAACGCCGAATCGCTAGGGTTGCTACCAAGATTTTTGAGTCGCTGAGTCAAGTAGAGTCATTATGACTCCGACTCAGCGACTAGTCGGGCCTAGTCGACAATTAGCTTCCCAAGTCGCGGCATTTTCCTGCCCTGCCTCGGCAACTCAAAACCATTGGTTGCTACCTTATTGCTTGTTGTATCCTGTTTGCCTGTAATGTTCACAAATAAAGCAGCTCTGTGCCTCTGTGATTCTGCTACAAATGCTCTACCTCGATTTGGCACATTGATGTTGAAAGAAACCACAACATTATTTTACCATTATTTTTGTGATATCTGCAACCTAGCTGTCATATTCGTGGCTCCCTCTGAACCATGGTCATTACTCTATCTGATGGGTGCTTTGCCATTGTTCTAATTCTTTTGGAGATATGACCTGTTTGGCAAAAAGTAGCTAACCCTATGGTAGCGCAAGACAGCAAAGTAGAAAGCAGAAACAACATGTCAGCAAAATGGCAGGAAATAATCATCCTGCCCGAGCTCAACCATAGTTTCACAGGACTCTAGGTGGCAGGGTGAGCAACACCCGTCTAGGGTGGTAGCCCAATTATGACGCCTTTTCTCACCCTTTCCCAGTCTTGTTTCTCCCTCTTGTTCAACCCCCTTCTCCTCTCTCCGTGTTGTGTGAGACCGTCATCGGTGGCTCGGTTTGGAGGGGGTAAGAAAACTTAATGCTCTTAGTCACATAGGACGGGTCAAACCATATGGACACCTTTTTTCTATTTGATTTTTTTATTTGCAAAATAGCAAACAAGATTGCTGTTAGTTACGGCACGGGCATTCTGATTTATTTTCTTGGCCTCATACTGTTTTTTATTCAGTTATCTCATTCTCTGTGCTAATTTTCACATGTAGGTCGCGCTACTTAAAGATCGAGTTAATATAGCCTGTGGTACACCCAGCAGGTATGCGATCCTGAATGCTCAAGCTTTTGTCTGGCTTATGTCTTTATGTTTAATCAGCACACAACGAGAGCTTAGTATTTGGTGGATTCAAGACCAATTGGGTTCACAACTTTTAACTTGTGGGATTTAAGATTTATTTTAGCTTTTTATAGTTGGAAGTGCTGTGATTCATCTTGTTCACATATAAAAGGATACGTCCTTGTCGATTTGCTAGATTCAAGGTTTTATATTTATCTTCCTCAGAACAGAGCATTTATTGTTTATTGTTGCAGCATATATTGTTCACTTTCCCTCCTATTTTTGCAAAACTAATAGTTTCATGAAACACCATAATATTTTAAGGAACAGTGTCTAACTTGCAAATTTTGGTACGGCACATTTGATTTATAGCTTGACAAAACTAAGCTAAGGCAAGTGCAGCTTGCTACAAAAGTGTGGGTAAGAAAAACTGGCCACAAGCGTGGCAAGATTTAGCAGAAGTTAAGTATGACACATGACTGTAGAATATTAAAGTGCAGCAATGCTTATAATTCATATTATACACATACCTAAAAAACTATGGTTCGCCTAAGGTTAGGCATAGCAAACTGTGGCTGGGAACTGCATGTGCCCTTGGTTACGTCATTTTGTGGATCTTGAGCATATGCTGGTATTATGACGCGCCATATAATTCATATTAGCACCAGTTATTGTCTGCTTCCCAACAGTAACAATAAAAAGTTGGCTGACAAAGCTACTACCCATGTTCTTTTCTATTGTTGTTTTAGACATTAGAGTTTGTTGCCGAAGGGGAATTACTGCTTTACTACAATCTCATTGAAGAAACAAAGTCATGGAGAACTGACAGCAGCTTCTGCTTGGTCATTGATGCCATCTCATGTTGCATACTTTATTCGCCGTGGGCATTGGGCTTGGGCGTGACAATGTTGAGATTAAACTTCTTGATTATTAATCGCTCCAACTTTGGTGTAAAATCTTGTCTGTTTCCATGCGAAGCATGGGATATTATATCTTCTACGTATTTATCAAGTTTGATAAGTAGGTCATATCTAAGAACACTTGTTTTTCTTCTCGTATATTATGTTACTAAGCATGTTATAGGATTACGCCTGTTAATGTTAGAAGTTGACTGAACTCTTACCGTAAATACTAAATAGTCTAGTGGAGGAAAAGATTGCCTGCTGTTAATGTACATTGTCATTCTTTTGTCAAGGTAGCAACATAAATTTTGTGTGCTGTATAGAGCAGTTTTGCATTTTTCTTTCATTTAATCTTTTCCCTTATGCTTGTTCATTTCTTGATCAGAATAAAGAAACTAATTGACATGGAAGCTTTATCGCTGTCACGCGTGAAATTAGTGGTACTCGACATGCAGAGGGACCCAAAGTCATTTAATTTGTTTACGCTACCGCAAGTCAGGTACCACTTACGTCAACAACTTTGGACATTCAGAAATGCTACATGCAACCAGTGCCATCTCCATCTTATTATATTTTCGTATCACTTTTGATGCAGCAACGAGTTTTGGGACCTGTACAAGGGATATCTAGATGAGAAGGTTAGAGGAGGCGACACAAGAATATGCTTTTACGGTGCTGTTTCTGAGAAAGATGCCAATAAAGTCCTAACGCCTGCTGAGTAAATGTCTATACCGTGAAGTAGTGTCCCAAGTACACTTACCGATCGTAGTTGGCGGCAAGATATTACTCCCTCTGGTCCGAAATAAGTGTCGTTGTTTCAGTTCAAATGGGTAGGAATTTTGGTCGGGTGAGGAAATTAGGAGTTTTGGTTGCGATTTTCCAATGTACCTTGGCCCTCCTTGCTGAATGAGCAAGTCTGCAAGACATACAATGTTTCCATGAAACTGAAGCTGCGGTGTTGGAATTCAAAGAATTCATATATCAACTAATGAAAACTCGTGAACTCAAGCTAGGATATTTAAGACCTCCTGTGTAGTGGTGTACATCTGCTATGCTAGTGTTAAACAACAAACTAATTTGGACTCGACACCTTTTACTACTCGTAAGCCAATATAGTTTTGTTTTTCAAGGGAACGTCATTGTGGCTGGTTTTATTGATTGGAAAACATGGTTACAGCATTCACAATTACACTCATGATAAAGCCATCCAGTTACAAGGTATGCGAGAAGAATGTGTTGCTGCATTCGCCCGTCTTGGACAATGTGTGAATTCAACCTTCCTACCGTTGTAAAACGCTCTGCACTAGTCTGTTGATTTCTGACGAGTTGGATTCCTAGCCAATCAAATTAGCCAAAGCAAGCCCATTCTTCCTTCATACTCCCTCCGTCCGTGAATAAGTGTACATCTAGTTTTTGTCCTAAGTCAAAGTTTTAAAACTTTGATCATTAATATCATTAGATTCGTTTTGAAATATAGTTTCATAATGTATCAATCTGATGTCATGTATGCTACTATTCTCTTCTATAATGTTGGTCAAAATTTTAAAACTTTGACTTAAAATAAAAGCTAGATATACACTTATTGGCGGACGGAGGGAGTAGTTAACATGTTTTGACACACTTTAATACTAAATTTAGTCAGGTGTCCCAAACCCGCCTCAAACGTTCGGGTGGACTGCTCGGTCACAAAAATCCAATCCAGACTGGCTCCTTAAACGGGCCTCAAACATTTGGCTGACCGGCATCCCTCGTATCTAGCCCAAATATGATGCGGACCTGATAGCAGTTTGCATCAAACCCTTCCTCCTCCTCCCGCCGCCCTCCTACCTTTCCCTCGCTCGAGCTTTCGCCGTCTGCCATCTTGCTCCCATCCTTACCACCGGTCCCGATCCGCCGTCCTAGATGTCGTCCAGCCCGTCGCTGACCGCCATGACGGAGACTATGTCCACCTTGCCCGTCGACGTCCCTTCCTCTGCTCCGTCGTGCAAGGCAGAGAACATCGCCCGGAAGATGCGGCGACGTCGACAGCGAGAGAGGGAAGCAACGGCGGTGTAGGGTGGTGCGGACATGGACGAGCAGCCCGGATGCATGAGGAGCAAGCAGCCCAGATGCAGGCAAAACAAGATGCAAGCATGGCTTTGGAGCAGGCGGCATGGATGACGTCCGGCCAATGATCCGGCAAGCGAGTCATCCGTCACACTCAGACATGGATTTCATTTTGGCATGTCCGGTTTGTTGAATTATGATTTCCTTTCCTTTGTTTCAAACTATTGAATTCGGACAATTTGTATCGTATGGTCCACGCGCATGAATATCAGAATCCACATTTGAAGTACGTGGATGTGCAGCGCAAGATATAAGGGGCCGCTCTCCGCAGTACTTTGATTCAAATTATCATTATTCATTACTTAGATAATCTCCATGATAGCATTAATAATGATGAGCTAGACTGAAACCCTTATATGCCTCCATTTGTTCCTTGCCATACCAATATAGTGCAAGGAGTCCTATTAGAGATGGGTGAACCACCAGTTTCAAAAGAATATTATGAAGTGTTCACCGACAACAATAGTCAAGGTAAGATTTTAGAGAAATTGTAACAATCTAACCCTCTCGTTGCAGATATATGAGAAGACATGTTCACCATGCTCAGTGCATCATCTCTCGCTTGAAAGTGAGTACTTATTACTTCGAAAGGTAAATAAAAATAGCGTAACGATTGTCTCAATTTTGCTGCACACCTCCTTGTATATTTTTTGCAAAAATACAGTATCTAATTAACACGAGGAGGGAGGGCAATTTTTGTCACCAAATCGTGTAGCTCCAGAACGGAAGATGGGGTGCAGTACGACCGGGGCTCGTACCAGCTCCAGCAGCGAGAAGAAAACAGTTCCAGACGAGAAGATGGGGTGCAGTACTTTAGAAATCTAGGAATACAATGTTTGTGAAAACGGGTGCACTGCCAATTCGGAACCTTTTTTTTTTTTAGTGTATCACAAACTAACAAAATGCAAAATTTACCCATACATGCTCTCCTCAGTGAGCAAAATACTGACGTAAACAAATTTCTCGAACAAACCATGTGTTGAACTCCGATTGGCGAAGGAAGGTTTTGTGCTCTAGGAAACACCTTACCAGCAGGATGGCTGTTGCACGCCAAAGGGGTAAAACTCCGTGATTGCGATGAGCTAAACAGAACTTAGTCGAACTAACTACCTATCAAAATTATTGTTGTCTAAGTAGTTCATCAAACTTCAACATCCAGCTCAGATACCTACAATAAAGTGATGAAAAACTAAAGTATGTCAGTACGAGAACATAATGCCAACAGATCAAAGTTCTGTTTAGAAAGTAAAACTAATTACGTATCAAAGCAATTCGCCAACGGACTTCTGAGAATATAAGTACAGAACTGATTTCTGGTGTGCATTTAAGAAGGTTTTGCATAAATGCCATCAGCGATTCTCACAGGCTTCTGAGAATTCTAAATGTACATCAGTTCTGTCAGTATTAACAGCCTTTTCCTGATTCCACATGAAGTAATGGATACGGAAGGTCCAACAATATGCAATTGCATCTTGATCCGAAGTGTGTAATGTCTTTAATCCTCAAAATCACTCCCTCGCTATCGGTTGTAATAACATCTTATATTATGGGACAGAGGGAGTAACATGCAAGGTAAATCAAGAAAATGGTTTACTTCTATGTGGCTTTCAGGTTTTATTCACATGTTGATGCAAAGTGCAATAAAATTCTTCTCCTCAGGCTTTTCAGGGTCTCACTACAGAAATACCACAAACAAACGGGCAACAAAGATGCAACTTTTAGTTAATATATAAACATATGAACAGCATCCTGAACAAAGATTTAAATATATCCGATGAAGACTCGCCATTTTATGTAAGCAAGCAGTTGCTATAAAAACATACAAATAAAGTAATGTAATACATATATTAAGTTTGTTTGTTTATGGAAATGGTGGGGTCCTGCCATCTTTTCCAAGGAACGTTACATCTTTGATTGAATGATTCCATTTTAGAACTTATCAGTGAAGAGGACTTGTGGTGGAAGCTGGTAAAAATGATAAACATCAGGTTGGTTAAATTTTGTCAGTTCAAGGTAGTACGACCTTGATGGCTGTAACCATATCCAATACATAATACCCAGCACAAACACTCATATACGTGAGTATGGGGTGAATAAACAATTAAAACAAATATCATTGCCCGTGGGAAATTTGTGTACACATTGTAGACACATCCAGGTACAGCCCGGCCCAACATGAGGTGCGGGAGTTAACCTAATTGAGGCCACTGTCTTCCCCGTCGAAGGGAGCAGACACTCAAGCGTGCTCCTCCATGTTGCAAAGCTAAAGAAGTACAAACAGCAAAGCCAAAACATGTGTTCTTCACATCCACCACTGGGAATGATTGTGTAAGTGCTGCTTCATCAAGCTTGAACACCGGAGGGCACCTAATTATTTTTATGACATATTAAGTATCATCCATTACCGAAAATAATTTTTAAAATGTATCTCATGCGTCTCTATCATGATGGATAGGCTGTACCTGGCTACATCTTGGCAGATGCAGAACCCTACTTCAGTACTACCTACATCACTTTCTTATGTGTAAGTACTTGATATGTATGGAAATCCATTTTAACACTATCTAACAGTAGAGCAAAACACAGTCCACAAAATAGGACAATACAAGTCACAACTACTGGGTTGTGGCGCTTAAGATTGGCCTTCGCTTACAGAACTCATTGTAGAAAAACTAGGCCCACAAAAAATAACACGAACCAATAATTATGCATGAGTAGCATCTGCATGAGATGCAATGCAAGCAGATAGGTGAAGAAAATTTATTCCAGCCATGCCCTTTCCAGGCAAAGGTAGTCAACTGAAATTCCTGCCAGTTCAAAACTAAAAGGGTACCCTAACTAAAAAGGATAGAATTCCATAGCGAAGTTATTACGAATGCATGCTTCGAAACTAACAGTTAGTCCTTTTAAAAGATCGGTTGTGAACGGGAAACATATGCACCCTACATGATGTTCCGATATTTTTGATTAGTTAAAATTAGATGGAAATTTGATTGGTGAGACGAATGTAATTTATAAGCAAGAAAATGCACTAACAATTAACAATTTCTCATATTCAGGAACTGTAACAGACTGTCACTACAACCACAGCAGAAATAGTAAAGCATTTTCTGCATAAGGATACAGAAAAAGGATACAGCTGACGGTATTAACCCAGATGCCTGTATTACACAGTATACTGCAAGATCATGTCAAACAGCTGTGTAAAATTAAGTGCCAGACAATAAAAAGAACTAAAAATATTGCAAATGAGTAAGCATACCTGAGATCAACAGGAAAATGTACTCTGTTTTTCAGTAATTCAGATCACGCATCATGGTATGCTTCACGAGGATCCTCATCAGAATATCTGCTTTGGGGATCATATCTATCACTGAACTGGTCTTTATTCCCAGGTATTGATCCATGTCTGTTCTGAGTAGTTCTGGTTCTATCATTGCTTTTATCTCCTGGCATGCCGCCATATTCTCTTTCCGAGGATTTTGGTGTTCGTGTGGACCATGCTGAACGATCACTTGATTCAGAATGGTAATCTGGGATGTTCTTTTTATACTTATTACCATATTTCCTATGATCATTGGTGTTTCTTTTATGTGTGTAATCATGCCGGTCAGAATAGCCTCGATTCATTGCATTTCCTGATTCTCTGATCCCTCCTTTCTCATGCTCAGATACATTTTGGTGACGGTGTCCACTATTTTCATATCTTATGTTCATATATGAATCCCTTGTGTCATGGCTCCTTGATGCAGTATGTGGTGAGTTCTCACGACTACGTAATCGAGAACCCAAAATAGCCTTATCACAAGAGCTTCCTTGGTAAGCGCCTCCATTAGAATTGGTCTCAAGTATATTTTGTGCAATGTCACCAGGAGGTTCCCCCAGACCTGCTTGTTTTATTTCCGCCATGTGCTCATCAATTATGTCTCTTAATATCTTCAAGATATAGAAAAGAAATTGAAATGTGTCAAACATGAGACCCATATCTTGGTCCAGACAAGTTTCAGAAATTAATTTAGCAAGAGGGTATGCAGCATGCACAAAGGTTCCATCAACATGTAAGATTGATTAAGCTTAAAAAATGAAACTAACTTAAAACAGAAAATTTAGGGAAAACAAAAATTTTGGACCTAATCAGATACAAATAGGACATTATAGTGGGATGACATTCCCTGTCAGGCGTACCCAAACAGTGAATAATGTTGCACACAACAAAATTTCAATGTTAAATCTACTCCGTGTTAGTCCCGTGCATCGATAGATACAAAATTTCGCGATGCATAGCTTCGTGAAACACTTTATTTCTGAGCTGGATATTATCAATGCGTTGCCCCGCGCATCGACGAACAATACACCTATACGCTTGGCTGGTCAGCCGAGCTGGAGCTTGGAGGCCACCCCCGATGGGGCAGATGAAAATCAATGTGGACTGTGGGCTTTCCGACACTAATGGGTAGGAGCAGCGGCAGCAGTATGTAGAGATCATAACGGATTGTATCTGGGTTCTTCGGCATTGGTGGTTCCCGGAATTACTGATCCGGCTGTCTTGGAGGCCATAGCCTGTCGCGAGGCACTTGCACTAGCAGAAGATCTATCTCTTCAGAGCTTCATGGTGGCGTGTGATTGCAAGCCAGTAGTTGATGACATACATGATGGAAAGGGAGGAGCTCATTTGACAGTGATTAGAGAAATATTGCTTCGTAGATCAAATTTTAGTAGCTGTAGTTTCATTTATGAAAAGTAGAGCATTGAATGTTGATGCACACAACCTTGCCAAACACTCTCTGTTGCTTGATCAGGGTCGCCACTTGTAGATTTTCTCCCCGCATGACCCAGCTTGTATCCCTCTTAATGTCTGAGTTAATCAATAAAGTGTTGGCACCCAAAAAAAACATTATTTTTGTTGTTGCTTGACGTTATAAAAAGAAAAGCAACAGGGGGAGAGGTGGTCTGCTGTGATACAAGGTGGGATTGGTTTTTTCTGATTTATTTTTTAAGCAAACAAAGTATATATAAGCTAGTTAAATTGATTTTTGAAAAGTTATATTTTTCTATTGTGTATCGTTCTTCCTTTTATTTAGACTTTGTCATATTACATGAGAACAGATGAACAAGAGACAAGTCTAACCATGACAGTGAAGACCTCCAATGGCTCTGACCTCTGAGTATGTCTTTCATTCAGAAGAAAGGTCAAATAGAATTTACATTTTGGGGATGGTTTGGGAGAAGTATTTCTCTGATTATAACATATATATGAGTAATTTTCCACCTCAAAAAATTAACATGCATACAATCTACTCAAAGATTTAATATGTTCCATGTGGGCTCAGCACTATACCCGGCAAGTTTAAGTCTTAGGAAGTCTGATTTGAGTATGATGGTTTTTTTTTTGTTCCGTAGAAGGTTTCCCTACCGTGTTCAGGTCCGAGTCAGTTTAAAGAGTCTTTAGTTTCTAGGTGATGTAAACCGCAGGCTATATTATATCCCAGACTAGTATTGAGAAAAACAAGCAGTAAACATATAAACAGAAAAGGGAGGGTCCTCCTCAGCCTTATCTCCCCTTGACATCACGGTGTCACACACTCCCCTTCAGCCAACCAAGATACGCCTGAAGTGGAGGCGGGCAGAGGGGTTCAGCTGCAGCAGAACCAGGTCGAGGCTACGCGTGAAGAAGACCGGGACCCACCAGCAGAAGAGGAGAACTAGTCGCTAGCGTGTGCGTATGACAGTGGGGCCCCAAGCCAACTGGCTGGTCTATTTAATGTAACAGGGTTGCTGTACACTGTTCATGTATGAAGAAAAGTCTGAAACGCTCTCACCAACTCATTCTCATACCTCTCGATCCCCTCCTGTTCCACCGCTGCGCCACATCCCTCTGATCGGCCGTAAAATCCACTGTGAAGGATGTCCGGTTGCTCCGGCGACTAGACACAAAATCCCAAGCAGGGTAGGCTCGATTCGAGACGTCTGCAACGACGCCGCAAGCCATGCCTTCTGCAAAGACGAAATTCGTGTTGCAGGCCATGGAAGGGGCGCAAAAAACTCTGGAGGAGCTGCTCCAAAAAATTTCGTCCCTCTCCACCGAAGTCCAACAACTAGGCACTCAATTGGCGGATTTCGGCAAGGGCCTTGACACAGTCAAGCGCCAGCAGGCGACCTACGAGGTGGCGACTCGCACTGCAGCATCGACAGCGGTCGGGACCGCCGGTCCTCACCTACCATGGGCCGCCTCTCCTCGACCTACCCCAACGTCCACCCACCGTGCCCGAGCGTCGCATCGAGCACCAAGAGCAGCCCCGGGGACACAATGACCGCCACCACTCCCCTTCCACCGTTGTCGCGCGACCACTACCGCCACAAGCCACCGAAGCACGATTTCCCGCGCTTCACGCGCGACGCGCCACTGGCTCGACCTCTGTCGCACCTACTTCGACCTCTACCAAACGCCACCGGAGCAGTGGGTGACCACCACCGTTTTGTGCATGGAAGGCCACGTTATGCTGTGGTGCCAAGCGTACAAGTGTCTCCACCAACTCGGCGACTTGCCACGTTCATCGCGGCAATGCACGCTGAGTTCGGCCAGGACGAGTTCGACGGCCTCCTCCACCGTCTGCACCACCTCAAGCAGATGGGCACCATCACTGACTACCGCACGGCCTTCGAATTGTTTATGTACCATCGCGGAGTTCGTCATGCTGGATCCAACCTTGAATCAAAAATTCTTCGTCTCTCAGTTCGTCAATGGTTTGCGTGACGAGGCACGCATGGGTGTTCATCAGCATGCACCAACAAGTGAGTCGAGAGCGGCTGCCACGCATCACGCATCCAGGAGGAGGAAGCGGAGCACAATCGTCCACGGGGTCGCCCTCTGGTGTTCGCGCGTGTTCCGCCTCCACCATCGATGCCAGTGGTCACGGTTGGGCCGGTGCAGCCATGAATTTATGGCGCCAAACGAGGCCTGGCGACTTTGGCCACAAGCGGCAACTTTGGGAGTTTGGGCGAACCAACGACATGTGTTTCAAGTGCGGCGACAAGTACAGCAAGTACAACCACATCGGCCAGCTCCTAACCATCAAGGATGGTGACTACGGGAAGCTCCTGCTTGACGACGCAATCCATGCCCTCGAGTCTTTGTACACGTTGTCGTGGGCACTGACAGGCACTGACAGGCACGATACAGTGTGGGCTCTGGTGGGTAACCAGGTCATGCTACTTCTCTCATCCACTTCGGCAACAACACCCACACGTTCGTCAACGTCACCTTCGCCGAGCACAGGGGGTGTGCCGTGCAAGACGCCATCCCGGTGACCTTTGACACGAACGGCGACACGCTGCAGTCCACAAGTTCACCACCGACATGCGTCTTCCTGAGCTGGGCGTCTACGATGCAGTTCTCGACGTGTACTAGCTAGCCCAATTCAGCCCGATGAACCGTCACCGAAGCCTCAAGACCATGGAGTTCCGCCATGACAACAACATCAAACTACAAGGTGTGCCCACTCCTAGCGCCTGCCCTCACGGAGATTCACGTCGAGCAGCTCTGCAAATGGCCGCAAGGAAACGAGGTGTGGGCGCTTGCGATCGTCGACTCGACTCACCTCGCCGACCAAGACGCACCACTACCACCGCCTTTGCAAGCTCTTGTGGACGACTACGATGATGTCTTCCAAGAGCCCAAGACGCTGCTGCCACATCGCGTGTTCGATCACGCAATTCTGCTTGAGCCGAGGCTCCGCCACCCAACACACTCTCGTACCGCTATTCACCACTCACGAACGACGAGATCAAGCGTCAGCCGTTTGCTGCTTTGGTGTTCCTCGTCAAGAAGGACGATACCTGGCGGTTCTGCATCGACTACCGCTGCCTCAACACATTACCGTGAAGAAAAAGTTTCTGATGCCGATCGTCAACGAGCTCCTTAACGAATTGGCCGGTGAGCGCTATTTCTCCAAGGTCGACCTTCGTGCCAAGTATCATCAGATACGCACGTGCCCAGGCGACGAGGCCGAGCCGGCGTTCAAGACCGACCATGGCCACTTCCAATTTCGGTGATGTCGTTCGGCCTCATGAATGCTCCAGCAACCTTCTAGTGCCCCATGAACTATGTCTTCGCTCTCGTGACGCACAAATTCGTCATCGTCTTCTTGGATGATATCCTGACGCACAACGCCTCTTTCGACGAGCACTTTGGCCATCTTCGTCAGATGATCGACACTGCCCCAACATCAGCTCTACGCCAAGTGCTCCAAATGCTCGTTCACGTGGCTCTCCATCCACTACCTCGGCCACGTCATCTCGACTACTGGCGTTGCCACTGAACTGGAGAAATCAGCCATCCACCGCTAGCCCCAACCATCCTTTCCGAAGGAGCCGCGGGCCTTTCTCGACCTTACCGATTATGATCGCAAATTCATGCACAATTATAGTGTGATCACCAAGTCCCTGGAATTGCTCCTCAGAAAAAATGATTTCAGTGGTCAAAAGCCACAACAACTATCCAGTAACTGAAGCAGGCAATGACTACTACCCCGGTGTTGGCCCTGCCGGATTTTTCGCTGCCATTCACCGTTAAGACAAACGCCTGGGACACTGGAATCAATGTTGTCTTGATGCAACAAGGCCATCAGCCGCGTGCTCGATGTGAACAACCGCAAGCTCTTAGTCAACTAGAAAGAATTTTTGGCGGTGATGATGGTGGTGGATCATTGTCGACGCTACCTTCAACGCGTCCAATTCAACATGTGGACCAACGACAAGTCTATGCACACCCGGCGAGCAATAGCTGGGGTTCGTTCTTGAGCGCAAAGCCATAGCCAAACTAGGTGGCTTGCAGTTCAGCTTCAAGTGCCGGCGCGAGGCAGAGAACACGGCGGTAGATTCTCTATTGCATGTGGCCATCTACTCATCATAACAACAACCTCATCTTGCCAACCCTCGTGGATCCAGGAGGTACGCAACCCTTATGCAAGTGACATGAAGGCCTCTGAGCACTGGCAGTTCGCAACCAAGATGACTAGGGCCATGAACTGGATCGCGGCGTGATAAGTACCACGACAGGCTGCCAATTGGTGACAATGTTGCGCTGCAGATGAAGCTCATCACCAAGCTCCACGCCTCCACCGTGGGTGGCCATTCTGGCATTCGCGCCACTCACCTGCACCTCAAGAATCTGTTCTTCTGGCTGGCATGAAGGTCCACGTCGAGGAATTTGTCAAACAATGCGCCGTTTGCCAACAGACGAAGCACGAGCACGCTCACCCGACGGGCACACTACAACTGCTGCCGATTCCGGCACGCATATGGGGCGAAGTTACCTTGGACTTCATTGAAGGATTGTCGCGCTCGGCGGCGCCATCATCATCCTGGTGGTCGTCGACCAGATGTCCAAGTACACACCCACTTCATCCTGCTACATCATCCCTTCACTGCTCCACAAGTCACGTACGCCTCCTTGGACAACTTCATCAGCTCCGCGACGTCCCAGACTCCATTGTCTCGAACAAGATCTTCACCAGTTCCTTCGGGCAAGAGTTGTTCGCGCTTGTGGGCACAAAGCTGCTCTACACCACGGCTTACCATCCACAGGACAACCAGAGCGAGCACGTCAACCACTGTGTCGAATACTACCTGAGGCTGCGCCGTCCACGACACCCTCGCCGCTTGAGTTTTGGTACAACTCCGGACACCATAGTACGACCGGTTGTACGCCAATCACTCTACGACAAGACGATGGGCTCTCTACAAGGTCTCGCGGGGAAGCACCGACAATCCACCAACATGCTCAAGTCCCATCTCCACGCTCAACACTGCATGAAGCATCAGGCGAACCGCAAGCACACGAAGGGCGAATTCATGGTTGGGGACCAAGTTCTATTGAAGCTGCAGCCCTACGTTCTATCGTCTGTCATCAGCAGGCCATTCCTGAATCTCGCCTATAAGTTTTTCAGTCCATACAAGATCCTCCCTCGCGTCGGTTCTCTTGCCTACAAGCTCGACTCACCGCCGGGCAGCAAGATCCATCCGGTTTTCCATGTTTCGCAGCTCCAACCCTTTAAGGTGGATCACACTTGGTCTTCAGCAAACTACCTGCACCTCCCGACCTCACGATCGGTGACCTGCAGCCACAAGCAATTCTTGAGCGTCGTCACGTCAAGAAAGGTAACGCGGCTATTCCGCGGGTGCTCGTTCACTGGGCCACTCTGTCGTAGCGAGCGCGACCTGGGAAGACTATCACGTGCTCCAGCAACATTTCCCGGGAATGGACCTCGACAGCGGAGATCCATCCCAAGGAAGGGCAAATGCCATGCACCCCCCTTCAGCCAACCAAGATACGCCTGAAGTGGAGGCGGACAGAGGGGTTCAGCTGCAGCAGAACCAGGATGAGGCTAGGCGTGGTGAAGAAGAAGAGCGGGACCCGCGAGCAGAAGAGGAGAACTAGTGGTCGCTAGCGTGTGCTTGACAGCGTGGCCCCAAGCCAACTGGATGGTCTATTTACTGTGTCAGGGTTGCTGTACAAGTGTTCATGTATGAAGAAAAGTCTGAAACACTCTCACCTCTCTCTCTCTCTCTCTCTCTCTGCACTCACCTACTCCTCCTACCTCTCGATCACCCTCTTCTCACCTACCAATCCATTCCCTCATGTTCGATCCATAGCAGGGTCGTTACACACAGCACCCAAATGCAACCTTCCGGTCCCCGACCTCCCACCAGCCACCACTATCAACTATCCCCTCAGGAACTTATGCCGTGACAACTTTTAGGATAACTTAAGAGAAATGAAATTACTTGCAAATTTGAAATTTAAAATGTACCTCTGTTGGATTTCGCTTCATTTTCTTCCCACGGTAAGACATTCTTCTTCTCTTGTAATCCCGTTCTTCAGCTAGCAGCTCCTCCCTTGTCTTGGACCTACCAGATTCCTTTTCAAGTGATGAAGAGAAGTAAATAATTAAACTCTAGTAAATTCGATAGTAGTGATAATTTATGAAATTTGATCATTTATCACCACCCATTCATAATTTTTATGTAAAATATCTTTATATCCCTGTGTAAATAAAATTTAAGGCCCATTGAGAACGCAGGAATTCAAAAACATAGGATGACTGCAGCAATTGAGATGCCATGTAACATCAATTCCTACACGAATCCAAAGCATAGGAATACTTTAAAACTGCCATTTGGATACCAAAAAGGAAAAATGCAGAAAATCTGGACACAAGGAGAAGAAAACATGAGGCAAGACCTCGTGTTTGTTTTTCTCCAAACTTCATGTAAATTGCCCAATTTCATAGGGATTTCATAGGAATCTTTGTGAGCCGTTCCTTTATTCCGAACAGCACCGTAGGAAGTTTTCCTATAGGAATTAAATCTCCGAAATCCATACCATTTTCCTTTGTTCCAATCATATTATGTTTTTTGATGTTTTTCGATGACTCGGCAAAACCTTGATTTAATAAATATTAGTAAACAAAGAGAATAAGCATGGAAAAATAGTACTCCCTCCGATCCATGGGAATACATACAGATCAAGGTTCAGAAAAGAAAAAGAAAAAGCCTAGCACTGCTACTGCATGAAGCAGCATAAATTGAAAACTCCACATACATTATGTTCACAAAAAATTTGTCAATAGTAGGTTAGTGTAAATCAAGAGAACAATGGAGCATGTAGAAATATCAGCATGGTATCTGGATTCTAGAGAAGTACTTCTGACGAAGTGCATGACTTTACCTGGTTATCCATTTGACGTGGTAGAATTCCATCATAATCCAGAACAGCTCTGTAGTTTGGTCGCTTTGAACGCTCATCACAGCCTTGCTTCAGTATTTGTGAATATTCAAGTAACCTGTCGAGAATCAAATGTATTGGTCATGGTTGAAATTTCTTACCAAACCAAACTAAACTAACTAACTAATCACAATCTGAGGAAATGCATTCCAATGATGATTACTCAACATCATCACAAATTACAATCTATGTGCAACACGCTCCTTGAGCAAGATCTGCATGAGCAGTGTCAGAGTTTGTTTTGGACTGAACAGTGTCATCGTTATTTATTAAGATCTGCATGAGCATATTTGCTTGATCTGCATTGTTGGATTAAGTAAGTAACAGTAAGGTTCAAGAAGCATACAGCTGATATTTGGATGGGCGTGGTGCTTGCAGAGCCCTAATCTTCTTATCCAGGGACAACCTCTCATGTAAGGCTGCAATGGCAGCAGCAACCTGGGAAACAAAAATAAGGGATGTCCCGGTATCTCTCAACTCACATCCTTTTTCACTAGCGCCTCCAGCAACACCATCTCCAACAAGGACAGCCAAACAAGACCCCAACCTAAGAATTGCCTCCTTCACCGCCGTAATCGCGAAGAACCAGCCATTGCCCTTCCCATACAAAACCTCGAGCTGCATCGCCAACCACGAGACACCATCAACCAGTCTGGGGCACTCGAACCGCACAGCCCTCGGATCAAGACGAAACTCCTCGCCCTCCCCCTTGGGCAGGCGTTCCAGCGAGCACCCTGCCTCCGCCGCCGCCGCCTTCAGACACAGCCTGACCAGCACAAACATATGGTCTCGACTGGCCGCATCAATCACGATACCATATCTCGGTGAGCTCGCGAGCAACCAGCGCCGCAGCTCGACTTCCCACTGCAGGGCGCCTAGCCGCAGTGCCTCCACCACGCGGGCCGCAGCGTAGGAGTACGCCCCGGGGGGATGGTGGCTGCCCCAGGAGTCCACCTCCCGACGTAGGAGGCAGAGCTCAGACGGGAGGATGCGGGGAGGAGAGGAGAGGGTTGGGGCGGCAGTGGAGGAGGCGAAGTCTGCACACTCGGCGGCGAGGAAGGCGGGGAGGGAGGACGAGGCGGGCGGTTGGTTGGTGGTGCGGACGACGGCTGGGCAGTCGTGGTAGGGGGCGGGCGCAGCCGGGAGGGGGAGGGGGATTTCGGAAGTCGGTGAAGAGGGGAGAGATGGGAGCGGGGTGGTGGGCGCAGGTGCGGGGAGTGTGGAGGAGGTGGCGATCGTCGCCGTCGTGGTGGTGGAGCAGGCGAGGAGTGGGGAAGGGACGGAGGATAGAGCGGAAGAGGCGGCGGAGAGGAGGGACCGCAGGTGGGCGAGAACGGACGGCAGGGCAGGTGGTAGAGGCGGCGTCTCCATGGTAGGCGAATGAGGAATCTGGTTCGGTCGACGAACGAAGCCTTAAAATTTAGCTCCGCCCCACAAAACACCAGCCAAACGGAATAACTTGTCTCATTTTTTAAACTGGAGCTAGATGAAAGTCAAACATTCATTCTCTATAGTGGCTAAATTTCGTGTTTTGACCCTTTTCCGATAGAAATTCAGGATCTAACCCTGTTTGAAATATTTTCGAGATTTGACCCTTTTTCCTACCGCCAAGGCCTCTGGCGGACGAGGGCCCTACCGCCAGGGGCTCTGGCGGTAGGGTCCGGGCAGTTATTTCGCCCGAAACCCCCGCGCCCCTGCCCATCTACCCCCCCTCCCCCCTCCCGGTCGGCAGTTCCTCATTTTCTCCCCCAAGTTGTCCCTCTTTCCCTCTCTCATCTCCTCCACTCCCCCCCTTGGATCTTCACCAATTCTTCACCGTTTTGGCGGATCGAGATGGCCCCGAAGAGAGAATCGCAAGCTCCTCCGATCCATCCAATTAGTTTTTGCAAACTTGCTTCCGATTCGACGCATTATTTGCTTCAAATCCATCATTTTTTTGAACTTAGATTGAAATTTTTTTTGGCCTAATATTGTTTTAGCTTGATTCTAGTTCCAGTTCTTAGTTCTTTACTAAGTAGTGGTAATGAATATGAACTATAATCAATAGTTCATATGTTAGTGTTAAGATGAACCCTAGTTCATAATTTTTTTGTTAAAAAAATTATATGTAATGCATGTGGGAGGAATTGATTGTAGGTTGATGATGCATGTTGATATGATGATATGAAGATGTTGGAGGAATTTTTTTTTACAAATATGATGATATGATGCATGTTGGAGGATTATTTTTTGTTTAAAAATATGATGATATGATGCATGTTGGAGTGATGATGCATGTTGATATGATGATATGAACATGTTGTTGTGAGATAATACATTGAAAATTATTGTTGGAGAATTTTTTGATGCATGTTGATATGATTAAAAAGGGGAAGGGATTTTTTTTTGATATGAGTAATGTTGATATGATTTGATCCATCATGGTGACATGATGCATGGTGATATGATGCATGGTGATATGATTTGATTTTTTTTGTGATATGATGCATGGTGATATGATTTTGATATGACGTGCTTACGATGTTTTTGTTTATGAATTTTTATTAAGGCGGCCACCTCTTGCGGACAACATCGGCCCACGGTACTCCATGCTTGACTACGCATTCGACAAGGGTCATCGTGCCCGTTTCATAGAGAACGGAGAGGTAAGTAATATGAAAGAAATATTGATCAAAGTTTTGAGATTGATGAAAATAATTTCCTAATTTTGGCGTTCACTTTTTGACAGACGCTCCAGCCACTGCGCATGAGGGGTCACGGGGTTCAT
The DNA here is from genome assembly GCF_002162155.2 of Triticum dicoccoides. Classification (NCBI taxonomy): domain Eukaryota; kingdom Viridiplantae; phylum Streptophyta; class Magnoliopsida; order Poales; family Poaceae; genus Triticum; species Triticum dicoccoides. Next base: position 425,787,848 of record NC_041383.1, on the reverse strand, counting down.
GGGCATATGGACTACGACGAGCGCTACGCGCCGTTCTTCAAGAGAGCCTGGCTGTTGGGTTTCGTTTGCAGTTCAAGCGTCAGCCGCCGACGCTTGTCCACGTAGCTCTGACAGCTCTGATTGACCGGTGGCGACCGGAGACCCATTCTTTCCATCTCCCATGCGGGGAGATGACGGTGACCCTCGAGGATTGGTCGATGATCACTGCCATGCCGCTCGAGGGTCATGCACTGACCGGGCGAGTGGAGAGGACCAACCTTGCAGCAGAGGGTTACCACCCTCATCGGCGGCTGCCCCGATGCTAAGGGCAACCAACATCCGGTGTGTCGTTGTCCTGGCTCTCGGAGCACCGGAAGACATGCCCCGAAGACGCTGATGAGATGACTGTGGAGTGGTACGCGAGGGCCTACCTGTGGTATATTCTCATGGAGGTCATGTTTCCAGACGCATCTGGGAACTCTGCCAACTGGTACTATCTGTTCTTCCTAGCCGACTGGGATGCAGGGTACAGTTGGGGGACCGCATCTCTCGCCTACCCATACCGTTCGGTAAGAGAGTATCTAATTGCCTACCTACGAAAGTATGTCCATGACATTTTGTTGTATCTGATCCTCATTTGATTTTTTGCAGCTTGACGACGCAACACAGAGGACAGGAGACAAGTCCAATATGGGTGGCTTTGTCTGGGCCTTCTCCATTTGGATGTGGGAGCATCTGCCAGTGGGGCGTCCTGAGAAGCTGCCAAGACGCCCATGGGGTGCCTATAGCGAAGACGGCGACGAGGCTCGACACCCCATCGTAGCTTACGAGTGGGACATTGTCAAACTCTACACGGGTCTAAACAAGACTTCGTACAAGACCTACACCAACGATTTGGACGCTTTGATGCATACGCAGGTATATGAACTCGCTAAACACATTTCTCTTTGATTCCACTTTTGACCGAGAGTGGCAACTTAGCACCGTATATGTAATAGGTAACCTGGTGGCCGTATCATGACCGAGAGTGGGGATTTGATCTGAACAAAGTGTGCGATGAGGACAGTGGTCTCTGGCGGTGCATCGTGCCCATGATCTGTGTGTACGCTATCGAGTGGCACCTGCCACAACGCGTGGCAACGCAGTTTGGGATTTTTCAACATACCCCACCGGGCCAGCCCACCGATACCGGCGGCCATGCGCTCCACTTGTGAGTGCCTGCGCTTGTTCTTCGTGTGCCCATGAATTCATTGTGTTCGACTTTGTTATGATGTTTCTTGTTGCTAATGCCTTGCAGGATGAGCCGGCAGAAGAATCAGTCGATCACAGACTGGGGAGAGGAGCATAAAAATCATGTGACAGAGTGGAACCGATGGAGGAACCGGAAAGACGTGGAGAGGAAGGTAACTAACTGGGATGTTTACCTGAACCGACACATGAAGTGGTACGATGATGGCCAGAAGCACCGTCTTCATCTCAGGCCTCGGTGGACGGCGGAAGACATCACGGAGTTGTAGAGGGATGACCCCGAGGAAGAGGCCTACCAGACCGGCATCAGAGACATGCACAGTGGATTTAGGGAGTTTGCCCCCCTCATCAACAGAGTGCTAAGTTTGAACTGAGAGGTTATATTTAAATTATTGTATTCGTCAACGTGACTGGCTTATGCCGTTGCAGTCTGGTGAGCTGAACAGGTGCATCTTTGAAGCCTCAGATGCACTAGGTGATGCCCCCGGGACTGTCCAATCTGAGAACAAAATGAGGGGGACGATGAAGGTACGATTTCAGCCTCCTCGGAACAGATGCATCTTCTTCACTTGAAATCATAAACCTGATACTTATTATGCCCTTGTTTCATTGTGAGTGCAGAAGTTCGTGAAGCATTGTCGCAAGCTGGTAGGGCTGCTTGGGTGTGCTGGAGCTGGGTCGGTTAAAGCTTATCAGCTTGTAGCCACACAGGGTCACATCGCCTCATCGAGCCATGCTCCCTCGTCGTCTAGGTTGGTTGAGGATGATGATGATGAGGAGGAGGCCACACATGAAGAAATGGAGGAGGAGGAGGATGAGAGCAATGAGGAGGAGGAGTACGATGAAGATTATGGACCTCCAACAACTCAATCATCTCAAGCATCTCAGCTGCCGCCAAAGAGGAATCCGAAGAAGAAGGATTTGCTGAGTCCGGACCCTTTCCAGTGACTGCTTCCTCGACGGCCCAAGAAGAAGACTGAAGAGCTTCGTTCAAAGAACAACGAGGACCGTACCTCCAAGAGAGGAAGGAGCAAGTGATTATGCTCTTCGATGGTTGGCTCTTGTAGTTTGGTTGAACTTCGTTTGGTTGAACTCGTCTAGTGGTTGTGAAACTACGTGGAACTATGTGTTTGCTATTTGTGGATCTATGTGTTTGCTACTATGTGGAACTTCGTTTACTGATTAGTTGAATTTCGTTTGAAATGTTCTATGCACTTCAAGTTATCTTAATATGGATCTATGTGATGCCCAAGTTTAATTGTTTAAAATCTATGATATTGTAGTCATATTTTGTGAAACTTGTTGTGATATTGCTGTCATATTGAATTTGAAAACAAGCAACCAAATGAATTTGAAACAACAAAACAGAGGACCCTACCGCCAGGCACACTGGCGGTAGGGTTAGACATCCTACCGCCATCCCCCATGGCGGTAGGGTGAACCTACCACCAGGGCCATTGCATATACCGTTATAGAAACTTTACACGGCAAAACACAGGACCCTACCGACAGGGTCCTTGGTGGTAGGGTTAGACAGGCTACCGCCAGTTACCCTGGCGGTAAGGTACTTATCCACATTAGCGCAGGCAAAACGACCGCCGTCCCCCTCCGTCACACCCTACCGCCAGGGCACCTGGCGGTAGGCTGTCTAACCCTATCGCCAGAGGCCCTGGTGGTAGCAAAAGGGTCAAATCTCGAAAATATTTCAAATGGGGGTCAGATCCTGAATTTCTATCGGAAAAGGGTCAAAACACGAAATGTAGCCCTCTATGGTAGTGATACAACTTCTGGATGAAACTGCTCCAAAGTGAATTTAGTGGAGTGAAACTGATTTTGGTGAAGCAGAGCAGTCCCAATTCACTTTGGAGCAGTTTCATCCAGAAGTTGTAGCACTATCAGAGAGAACGTTTGGCTTCCATCTAGCTCCAGCTTCAAGAAGAAGGTGTCGCCGACAGGCTTGTCGCCGCAAAGGAGGATCACGCGTATGCCCACGTGTGCTGCAAGTCGGTGAAGAAGTTCTATCTCGGCATCAATGGTTGAGCCAGTCTCCCCGAAGTTTAATTTGTAGTTTGATCTATGTTTTCGATATGTATGAACTCTAGTTGTGTTGAATTTGCATTACGAACAAAATTGTTTTAGGGGTAATCCTAAAATGATTTTACAATACCAGATTATACAGGATCTGCTAGAGTTGCTCTTATAAACCTGCGAATTTGTTAGGGGCTTGTGTCTCAATAGCTGCTCTAAAAAAGGGAATAACTGGGTTTTTTCAACAATTGGGAACAAAAACACTGCTCAAACAAATATTTTGTCTATGAATCTTTTTACTCTAATTTTAGGCTAGCTATAAATTACATTTGTTGGAGTTGGATTATTGCCGCAAAACGAAAACAACATGTGCGAGCAGTCAACCGCCACGCGGGAATCGCGCGTGCCGCAACCACCTTCCGGCCTCCCGCCACCCGCCTCCATCGTCGGAGACATGGATGACTTAGAAGAGGCATGGATGGCGGCATGAGAGGATTCATGGGTGCTTTGATGAGCATGATAGGTGTCGTAAGAGGTGGCTATGATGGTACAATGGGTGTCATGGGAGGTGGCTTCGGTGGTACGATGGGTGCCATGGGAGGTGATTATGGTGGTATGATGGGTGCCATGGGAGGTGGCTATGGTGATACGATGGGCGCAATGGGAGGTGGCTATGGTGGTATGATGGGTGCAATGAGAGGCGGCTAGGGTGGAGATACGGGTGGCGGCGTCGATGATACACGTGTGGCAATGAAGAGAAAGAAGCCAATGTTCACCATGAGGCCAATGTTGACAATGAGACCAATGTTGACAATGTGGAAAGTGACAATGGAGAAGATGAAAGTTGAGATGCTATGTTACTTTTATTCTATGTGTGATTTTGTTTGTGTTCATGATGCACTTTTATAAGTTTGATATGTTGCACTATGAGGCTATGGTTTGCATTTCAAATTGATATGTGCATTTGATGTTGAATTTGATATGTTGTTAATTATGTGTGTGATGATTTTGCAAAGTTTAAATTGGTCATAGTTCATATTTTGTTCATATGCATTTGTCGTGTGGCTACCCTATTTTAGGGTAATTGTTGGAGCACTAGTGCCCTATTTTAGGGAAGCTATTAGAGATAAATGTTTTTCAATGTCCTAAAAAGCACGCTTTGGTGTTGTAAGAACATCTACAATAGGTGCCCTATTTCAGGGCATCAAAAGTTGGCTTGAAGCAAAATTTACAACACCAAAACGTCCATCTCCAACATGTGCCCTAAAATAGGGCAATCAACATTCAAAAATGAACCTACTGTCAAAACTTCGACACTGACTTGTTCCTCTTAATAATCGACATGCACGACAGTGTAGCAGTAGGTGGCATCGGTTTTCACAAGCTAAATTTGTAGTGTTGATTTAGTTGAAGCTAGCTAGCTAGCAGCCCATGCGAGGTGCATGTATGCAATGCCTTCTCCTTCACAGTGGTGGTGAGCGCAACGATGGATGGCAAGGCGACGACGCGTAGGTACCAGGGAGCAGCCCCTCCTCGTTTCCCTGCTCAAACACCCCGTTGCCGCACATGGCCTAGAAGGAAATGCACGCCGCGACAGTGTTGTGGATCTTGGCATGAGTCGTGTTAGAAATAATAGGCCTACACATGTTCAGTTTCTAAAATCTCAAAGTCCCATGAATAAATGACATAATAGGGTAGTCTTCTTCTATATTCTGTTAGCATTCTAAAAGAGGAACAAGCAGACAGATTTAGGGTTTAGGGTTTAGGGTTTAGCATGTATATGGAACTCATTTTGGTAAACTAGTTCAGTAGTAAAATGAACATGATTATACTAAAATATTTTTTATTATAAATAATAACAACATGAAACGGACATATATCTATGTACTATGGCTATGGTCATTGTGTTATCTATTCCAACACATTTTTAAGTTGGCAAATTAAGATAGAGACATAGTTTAAAATACGAGTAGCATAATACAACAACTGTGTGTATCATTTCGGTTAAGACAAAGCAACATTCACAGAATATAAGTGTGGGAAACTGATACATCTCCAACGTATCTATAATTTTTTATTGTTCCATGCTATTAAAGTGTCAATCTTGGAAGTTTTATATACATTACTAGCAACTTTATATCATTTGTTGGGACTAACCTATTGACATAGTGCGCAGTGCTAGTTGCTTTTTTGCTTGTTTTTTTAATTTGCAGAATATCAATACCAAACGAAGTCCAAATGCCATAATTTTTTTGGAGATTTTTTTGGCAGGAAGACACCCAGGAAGCTTCTGGAGGGCACGAGAGGACGCTCGTGGGGCGGGCCCTGGTGGTTAGTGGGGCCCACGGGCACCCTCTTGACCTACCTCTGCCTCTATAAATACTCTAAAATCCCAAAACCCATAGGGGAGTCGACGAAATACTTTTTCTGCCGCCGTAAGTTTCAGAACCACGAGATCCAATCTAGAGGCCTTTGTCGGCACTCGGTCGGAGGGGGAAACGATCACGGAGGAGTTCTTCATCATCCTTGTTGCCCCTCCGATGATGCGTGAGTAGTTTACCACACACCTATGGGTCCGTAGTTAGTAGCTAGATGGCTTCTTCTTTCTTTTTGATCTTCAATACAATGTTCTCCTTGTTGTTCTTGGAGATCTATTTGATGTAATGACTTCTTTTTCAGGGGGAAGACAGTAGGAGAGGCTCCTATTGTGTGTGTGTGGGGGGGTGTTACATGATTACAATAATGTATATACCCTTCTCACAACAGCATGCGAGCGGGGTGGTGAATGCTTACAAAGCTCAAGGTAGGTCAGGTGAGAGTGTTGCAAAAGGTAGTAACAGTGGTCCTATGGACCTCACGCACTCTATATTGCAGCAAGTTGAAATCCTCCTTGAACCTTGCGAGCCAAGATGCTTGGGTGTGACTCACTCCCTGAAGTGTTTGTTATTCCTTTCTTTCCACAAACTCCAAGCCATCATGAGGAAAATTTCAAGGAAGAGGGGACTATGCGAGGCACCCTGGGTCCTTTGGACGAGATCAAGGCGCGAGGGGGATGCAGGCCAAATGATGTCAAGTCTCCTCCAGCAGGCCTGGCTAAACACACAGGTGAATATCATGTGATCCACTATTTTTCCTCAATGTTTTGGCCGCAGAGGAGGCAACCAAAGTCATCACCGATGTTGTAGTGGCGACGTTTCAGCATGTTCCGTGTATTCAGTCTATCATCTAGGAGCAGCCAACCAAAACCTTGATCTTCATAGTGCACTTCGAGCTCCAAAGAAATCGAAACGATGGGTGGGCTTGCACATTTCTGAATCAGAATTTATAGTAGCCGATTGCCTTGAAATCGGTTTCCCCCCATATATAGTGCCACATGCCAGTGTTTGTTGAAGAGGGGCTCAATCTGGAGAGTGATTGAATGTCTCGGATTTCATCGAGGGCCTCAGGAGAGAGTGGGAGATGGAAGGTTGCATGTAATGACTTTTTTCGGTGTGTTTGTTGGGATCCGATGAATTGTGATTTTATGATTAGATCTATCCATGAATATTATTTTGAGTTTTCTCTGAACTCATTTATGCATGATTGTTATAGCCTCGTATTTCTTCTCCAAATTATTGGTTTGGTTTGGCCAACTAGATTGATTTTTCTTGCCATGGGAAGAGGTGCTTTGTGATGGGCTCGATCTTGTGGTGCTCAATCTCAGTGACAGAAGGAGACATGACACGCATGTATTGTTGCTATTAAGGGTAACAAGATGGGTTTATTCATACGTGAGTTTATCTTGTCTACATCATGTCATCTTGCCTAATGCATTATTCCGTTTTCCCATGAACTTAATACACTAGATGCATGTTGGATAGCGGTCGATGTGTGGAGTAATAGTAGTAGATACAGGCAGGAGTCGGTCTACTAATCTTGGACGTGATGCCTATATACATGATCATTGCCTTGGATATAGTCATAATTATTTGTTTTTCTGTCAATCGCCGGACAGTAATTTGTTTACATACCGTATGCTATTTTCTCAAGCCTCTAGTGAAAACTACGACCCCGGGTCTATTTCCTACCATATTAAAACCAAAAGTACCTTCCTACAATTTTTCTTTATTTATTTCATTTTATGTTTTAGTTAGATCTATTTATCAAATCTCATACAATTTAATCTATCTCAATACCGTTAGGGATTGACAACCCCTTTACGCGTTGGGTTGCAAGTATTTGTTGTTTGTGTGCAGGTGATGTTTACATAGTGTTGTTTGGTTCTCTTACTGGATTGATAACCTTGATTTCATAACTGAGGAAGTACTTACCTCTCTTGTTGGAGGAAATATGCCCTAGAGGCAATAATAAAGTTGTTGTTTGATACGTCTCCAATGTATCTATAATTTTTTATTGTTCCATGCTGTTATATTATCATTCTTGGATGTTTTACAATCATTTTACAATCATTTTATATCTTTTTTGAGACTAACCTATTGACATAGTGCCAAGTGTCAGTTGTTATTTTCTGCTTCTTTTTACATCGCAGGAAATCAATATCAAACAGAGTCCAAGTGCAGCGAAACTTTTTGTGGAATTTTTTTGGACTAGAGATGGGCCGGAGAAGCACCTAGGGGGTGCTCCGAGGGGGGCACAACCCACCAGGGCGTGCCTGGGCCCCAGGCGCACCCAGGTGGGTTGTGCCCACCTCGGTGGCCTCCCGCACCGCCTATTTGCTCTATAAATACCCCAATATTTCAGAAACCCTAGGGGAGTCGACAAAAATCAATTCTAGTCGCTGCAAGTTCCAGAACCACCAGATCCAATCTAGACACCATCACAGAGGGGTTCATCATCCTCATTGGTGCCTCTCCGATGATGCGTGAGTAATCCATTGTAGACCTACGGGTCCGTAGTTAGTAGCTAGATGGCTTCCTCTATCTCTCTCTTGATTCTCAATACAATGGTCTCTTGGAGATCTATTTGATGTAACTCTTTTTGCGGTGTGTTTGTTGGGATCCAATGAACTTTCAGTTTATGATCAGATCTATGTTTTTATTCATGAAAGTTATTTGAGTCTTTTGATCTCTTATATGCATGATTCCTTATAGCCTCGTATTTCTTCTCTGATATTTGGGTTTTGTTTGGCCAACTTGATCTATTTATCTTGCAACGGGAAGAGGTGCTTTGTGATGGGTTCGATCTTATAGTGCTTAATCCCAGAGACAGAAGGGGAAACGACACATATGTATCGTTGCCATTAAGGATAACAAGATGGGGTCTATTTCTACATAAACTAGACGATACCCCCGCGCGTTGCTGCGAGAATGCGTAGATACATATTTGTAGGATTGCATATATAAAATTATATATAGAAGGTGCATCTTTGATTGACGCATGCACACAATGAATCCCATGCATAAGAAGGTTCATAGACAAATGAAATGACGCTAAGCATCCACATAAAAAAGTGGTTTGAATACCTGTAAAATATGGCTGACTATAACAATTTGTTCTGGTCCATAGCACTCCATACGAAGAACCATCCTCTTCAATATGAATTTTTTTTGTTATGTATGAAAGAATGAGAAGTCCAATTAGAAACTTAGAACGTATACAACTAACTACCAAAATTAATTTGAGAAGGCATTAACCACAAAATTACAATCTTTAAGTTTACACCAATGTATTTCAAAAATTATGTGAAATGCACTTAATAATAACAATCTATTTATCATATGAAAGTATTACAACAAAACTAAGGGAAACAAATATTTTACAACAAAACTAAGTGTTTAAGTTGTGAAGGAGAACATATTGAAAGCATCAAATTTGTTGCATTGAACACTAAATCCACATAGAGCATCTCTAGCAAATCGGTAGAAAAGAAGTCTCGCCTCAGTTATGGGGCCTCGCAAAAAAATATTGAATGGTTCATCTTTTCCAATCAGACATGATAACTATCGGTGTCCATCAATGTTACTTGGATGTGAGCTTCTTTCGAAATATTCCCAGCGCTGCATGGATGCAAACTAATGGTAGGTAAAAATATTGTAATCTTCAAACATTAAACCACCATACTAAGAGGAAACAATTCTTTTAAACTAAAAGGAGTGACCTCAGCTTCTTGAGCCGATTATCCTTGGATAAGCAACACAACATCGTATGAGTTGATATATGTTGCCACATTCTTCCAGGACTAAACAAGTGTAAGAAAAAATCACTGGAGAAAGAACATGGTGGAATGTTAACTTACCATGCCCGTTTTCGAATAGGTATAAGATGCACCAAGCAAGAAAAAAAACTATGTGAAAAATGCAAAATCAAGATCAATTAGTACAATTAAAAATAATATGTTGAAGTATTAACAGAGAAAAAGGAAGCACACTGTATTATACAAATATTCGGCCACCTCAACGTCTCATTTCATGAATCAGTTAACATGCAAAAAATAGCATGTAAATATTAACATATTTAACATGGACATATATTTAATTTTTTTGCTTCTATTCAATAATAGACTTTGCAAATACATATCAATTGCTGGCTTAAATTTTCAGCTGTTATATAATGACCTATATGATGAAATGGCTAGAGCAAACTGCGAACTTATACACTTAGAGCTGTTGGAAATATCATAGTTCAAAAATCAAGAGGAAAGGAAGTACACCCCAGTGTGTAGATATTAAAGTTAAATGCTTGATTTGGGGTGAAAGAAATTCTGGCTACCACCAAAATAAACCCCATCCATGTGCAAGAAAAGAGGCATCACTGATTTTGGCAGGCCCTGGGTGAGCATCGAGACATTGCACATGAATACTACTGCTGAAAATACATCAGGAAAGAAAAGACATACTATAATAGTAATCAAACATTTGCATGAGATGAGTGCAAAAAATAAATCAAAATCACATTGTATAATATAATATAAAAAGATCTATGGTACCTTATGTCCAAGTGAAAGAGCATCTCCGTGAAAGTCCATGCGGAAGCCACATCTGTAGTTGATACTCAAGCGTGCGGTGGAGGCACAGATGGTGCAGGTTGCAGAATAGGGACTGGGAAGTGGGTATTAATCACAAAGGCACAATCTGAATGACTGAACCACACAAAAGCATGGCAAGTTGTGACCGATGGTATTCATCATCTCCCTAGTGAAATTAAGTGTGGCCGTACTCACCGATAAGCCGGAGCCGATGTAAGCCCTGAAGTAGGAGCTCACGGGGAAGTCGTCTCTGTTGATCGAGGGTGACTCCTCGACACTCGTTGCTGCAAACAGCGTCCGTGGAGCAAAGCAACAACACTAAGAGGCCTCCACCGGCTATGCCTTCACCGATGATTTGGATCCTGGCTGGCCGGCCACAGAATGACGGCCCGACCCGCGTCCCAACGCCAAAAGAGACGGAGGTCCGATCCGGAGTGGAGCGATCATGCGCACATGCCGATTCGGTGGTGCCTTGCATGATGATCTGGGTTGCGGGCTACGGAACGACGGCTTGCCCCACATACACAGGAGTCAGAAGCAAGGCAGACAGGAGTAGCAGAATTCGTGTGGAGATCACCCCGCTGATCACTGGACTTCCGTAGCTAGGGGAAAAATTGATTTCCTTTTTCTTAAGTGAGATGGGGATGGCCTTCTATGGCTGTCTGTATGTAGAGGAAAAGCCAACCTTTGTACGTGGGAAGGGAGAGATACTGCTCGGCTATTATATGTTAGATTAGAAAGGATCAACATGAGGAAGAAGAGAAGATTAAAGATGAAGGGGCAGCCGGAGAAAATGTTGTTCGTGTGCAATGAGGAGATTTAATGGGAGGATTGGCCATAGAAAGGCCGTTCGGCTCTTACAGTTGGAAACGGAGAAGCACTAATGGCTGTTACTCTTTGGCTGACTATTGAGGCTATTCGTTTCTGCTTGCGCATGCATTCAAGGAAGATGCTGATGTGGCATATATGCTGAGTTGGAGTAGCTGCATGTTGAGATAAATCAAAGTAGTGGAAATCATCTACTCTGAATAATGACATGGCAAATCGCTGATGTGGATAGTGTGCATGGTGAGAGAATAAGGAGTAGTGGGGAGCAACTTCTTAAGAATGTTAGATAGATCTTGTCTACATCATGTCATCGTTCTTATTGCATTACTCCGTTTCTTCATGAACTTAATACACTAGATGCATGCTGGATAGCAGTCAATGTGTGGAGTAATAGTAGTTGATGTAGGCAGGAGTCGGTCTACTAATCTTGGACATGATGCCTATATAATGATCATTGCCTAGATATCATCATGATTATTTGAAGTTCTATCAATTGCCCAACAATAATTTGTTTACCCACTGTTGCTATTTTCTCGAGAGAAGCCACTAGTGAAATCTATGGCCCCCGGGTCTCTTCTTTATTATATTTGCCTTTGCGATCTATTTCTATTTGCTTTTATTTTTAGATATATTAATCCAAAAATACAAAAATACCTTGCTGCAATTTATTGTTATTTATTTTATCTCATATTCCCGTAAGATCTATTTATCCAATCTACTACAATTTTTACCTATCTTTTTACCCGTGAGGGATTGAAAACTCCTCTCTTACGTCGGGTTGCAAGTATTTGTTCTTTGTGTGCAGGAGCTGTTTACGTGGTGTTGCATGGTTCTCCTACTGGTTCGATAACCTTGGTCGCATCATTGAGGGAAATACCTACCGTAGTTGTGCTGCATCATCCCTTCCTCTTTGGGGAAATACCGACGTAGTTCAAGCCGCATCAAAAGGAATTTCTGGCGCCGTTGCCAGGGAGACATCACAACATCTACCAGGTTCCTAATCAGAAATCTCATCTCCTTGCAATTTACATTATTTTCCATTTGCCTCTCGTTTTTCCTCTCCCCCACTTCACAAAAATTTGCCGTTTTATTCGCCCTCTTTCTCGTTCGCGTTTCTTGTTGGATTTTTGTTTGCTAGATTCGTCACCATGAGTGACTTTGGTATGGCAGAAATAGATGATGGCCTAAATCCTAAAATTGGACGATCTAGCAATCTGGATGCTAAAGCTTTGTTTTGGGGGAAGGGAATGTTATAGGAAAAGAACACATCCAAGAATTTTTCAATTGTGTTGGAAATTTAAGTCTTGATGATGTTCCTATACTTAAGAGGACTAAGTCTTATGCGGAAGCTATTTCAGCACTAGTTCTAAAACTTGAAAATAAATTTATCTATACTCATCCTACCTTGCAAAGATTGTTTTTCGAGTTACCCGTTATAAAGAATCCCAAATCTAAAAAGTTGGCTACCCTTGTTCTTATGAATGAATTTGATTACATAGTACGGGAAGCAAGGGAATTTTTTGATTTCTATGGTATGAATCGTGAAAAAATGGTGATAGATGAAATTCTTTATAATAGTGATTATGTGCTAAGACATTTGCTTGGGGATAATCAAATCTTTGATGAGAATCTTAGAAAGGAAGTCCTTGTTTTCGATATAATCCAACAAGTTTTCAATAATGTTAATCAACACTATTCTTGGATTGTTGCCGGAAACCAAAAGGGATATGACGATAAGCAACTTGATAGTGCTAAAGTCTGTATGGATAAGGTGTTCTATGTTGTCTTTACAAAACCTCTTGACAAGGACACCTCTAAGGAAAATAAATATAAATATGAAAATACTTAGATCCTTTGCATTATGCCTAGCTAGGGGCGTAAAATGATAGCGCTCGTTGGGAGGCAACCCAACTTGTATCTTTTTGCTTTGTGGTTTTCTTGTTGTTTTCAATAAAATACCAATTATGCCTCTGATTAGATGTGTTTTTGTGGTTTAAATTAGTGTTTATGCCAAGCAAAGCCTTTGGGATGATTTGAGTGATAGTTGATTTGATCTTGTTGAAAAAATAGAAACTTTTGCACTTAGAAAACAATTTTCATAAATCACGGAAACGTGCTTTTGCTCTGAATTTTTTACACAAGATTAATATACAAATTGCTCACGTTGTCCTAATTTTTCAGAATTTTTGGTGTTACAGAAGTATTCGAAATATCCAGATTGCTACAAACTGTTCTGTTTTCTTTGCGTTGTGTGCTTGTTTTGATGATTCTATGGTTTCCTTTGAAGAGTTTTTGCCATAGAAAAGTTGGAATATAGTAGATATAATGCAAAAATAAAATATGAATGGGTTTGCAATAGTAATTATAGTAGTGATTTGCTTTCTTATACTAACGGATCTCGCGAAGGTTTTGTTGAGTTTTGTGTGATTGAAGTTTTCAAGTTTTGGGTGAGATCACGATGGATGAAGGAATAAGGATTAGCAAAAGGCTAAGCTTGGGGATGCCCGAGGCACCCCAAGATAATATCAAAGAAGTATCAAGCAACTAAGCTTGGGGATGCCCCCGAGTGGCATCCCCTCTTTCTTCTAACAACCATCGGTATTTTACTTGGAGCTATATTTTTATTTGTCACATATCATGAGTTTTGCTTGGAGCGTCTTATATGATACGAGTCTTTGCTTGTTTTGTTTTTATTTTAAGTCTTGAATCCTTGCTGGACACACCTATCTGAGAGAGCCAAAATTATGCCATGACTTGTTAGAATTGCTAAATCTTTATGAGCTTTGGAATTGCTCTAGTGCTTTACTTATATCATTTTTAGCATGGTGCGCTTTAGTATTTTTTAAGAAATGCTCTCATGCTTCACTCAGATTTATTTGAGAGTTAGTAAAAAAAATTAAGAAATTCTCTCTTGCGTCACTTATATTATTTTGAGAGAAAGAAATATGATGCTCATGTTCTTCACTTAAATTTGTTTGAGCTTATCAAAAGCAACATATGAAATTAGTCCCAAAGTGATAGATATCCAAGGAGGATATAATAAAAACTTTCATGAATATCATTGGACAAAATAAACTTGATTCCTTGTAATAGTTTGAGTCATGTTGATGAATAATCATGCTTTAGTAAGAATATTGGTGTTAAGGTTTGTGATTCCTTATGCAAGCACGAAAGTCAATAGTTATGCAATGAAATTACATCCTACTTGTGGTGCATTATTCGGTGTTAGTTATGCTTATTGCTCGCTTATGAGATTTTTCGTTTCTTGGTTGGATGCTTCTCAATCTTTTGCTAGTCTTCATTTGCACTAAATATGATCACTACTTGTCCATCCAAAATCCTTTAAATCAGTTTTTGCCACATGAGTCCACTATACCTACCTATATGCGGTATTATTTTGCCGTTCTAAGCAAATTTGTATGTGCCATCTCTAATTTTCAAAATAAATTTCCCTTTAGTGTGCTCGTACCGCTCATGAAACGATAGGGGGTGGCTGATATATTTACATGCTAGATATGTTATTCTCAAGATGAGTGTTTATTCACTTGTCATTGCACGGGAGTACGGAAAAGGTATTAGGGATGCCCAGTCCTGAAATGAAAATGAATTTACTTTATGTTGTCAAATAATAAATTCCTTGGAAAGTGTTGGTATGGAAGGCACCCGTGGATACGGTTAGCCATGGAAAGTGAAAGTATGGTGGAAAAAGGAATAAACTTTATTTTCTGTTTGGGAACCGCCTATGATATATCTAGCATGGAAAGTATTGAGAACTAATCGATCGTTTTCGTTGATAGGAAAAGCATGCCACCCAAAATGTTTTATCTCTATCTTTTTTCGCTTTGAGCTCTGGCACCTCTGCAAATCCCTACTTCCCTCTGCGAAGGGCCTTTCATTTACTTTATGCAATTTTTATTTTTACTTGAGTCTCCATCTTCTCTTATAAAGCACCAACTAAGGGGCACTATGATTGTACTTGAGCTTTGGGTGTAGCTAATATGCGAGTGTGTTTCATGAATGGATCAATGATTGAGCATAATGGGCTAGGGATAACTAGCTTTAATTTTAATATTTTGAAAGGCATGGTTGTTTGTTGATATGCTCGAGTATTAAAGTCCTCATGTAAAAGCTAGACTATTGCTTTGAACCATATAAAAGTCCAAATGTCCATGCTACAAAGAGAAAAATATGTGATGAACATGTTAGGCAGCATTCCACATCAAAAATTCTGTTTTTTATCATTTACCTACTCGAGGACGAGCAGGAATAAGCTTGGAAATGCTGATACGTCTCCAACATATATATAATTTTTTATTGTTCCATGTTGTTGTATTATTATCATTCTTGGATGTTTTACAATCATTTTATATCATTTTTTGGGACTAACCTATTGACATAGTGTCAAGTGCAGTTGCTGTTTTCTGCTTGTTTTTACATCGCAGGAAATCAATATCAAATGGAGTCCAAATGCAGTGAAAATTTTTGTGGAATTTTTTTGGACCAGAGATGGGCTGGAGAAGCACCTAGGGGGTGCCCCGAGGGGGGCACAACCCACCAGAGCGCCTAGGCCCCAGGCGCACCTAGGTAGGTTGTGCCCACCTCGGTGGCCTCCAGCACCGCCTCTTTGCTCTATAAATACCCCAATATTCCAGAAACCCTAGGGGAGTCGATGAAAATCAATTCCAGCCGCCACAAGTTCCAGAACCACCAGATCCAATCTAGACACCATCACGGAGGGGTTCATCATCCTCATTGGGGCCTCTCCGATGATGCAGGAGTAGTCCATTATAGATCTACGGGTCCATAGTTAGTAGCTAGATGGCTTCCTCTCTCTCTCTCTCTTGGTTCTCAATACAATGGTTTCTTGGAGATCTATTTGATGTAACTCTTTTTGCGGTGTGTTTGTTGGGATCCGATGAACTCTGAGTTTATGATCAGATCTATGTTTTTATCTGTGAAAGTTATTTGAGTTCTTTGATCTCTTTTATGCATGATTACTTATAACCTCGTATTTCTTCTTCAAATCTTTGGTTTAGTTAGTCCGACTAGATCGATTTTTCTTGCCATGGGAAGAGGTGCTTTGTGATAGGTTCAATCTTACGGTGCTTGATCCCAGTGACAGAAGGGGAAATGACACGTATGTATCATTCCATTAAGGATAACAAGATGGGGTCTATTTTTTACATAAATTGATCTTGTCTACATCATGTCATCGTTCTTATTGCATTACTCCGTTTCTCCATGAACTTGATACACTAGATGCTTGCTGGATAGTGGTCGATGTGTGGAGTAATAGTAGTAGATGCAGGCAGGAGTCGGTCTACAATCTTGGACGTGATGTCTATATAATGATCATTGCCTGGATATCGTCATGATCATTTGAAGTTCTATCAATTGCCCAACAGTAATTTGTTTACCCACCATTGCTATTTTGTCGAGAGAAGCCACTAGTGAAATCTACGGCCCCCAGGTCTCTTCTTTATTATATTTGCCTTCGTGATCTATTTCTATTTGCTTTTATTTTTAGATCTATTAATCCAAAAATACAAAAATACCTTGATGCAATTTATTGTTATTTATTTTATCTCGCATTCCCGCGAGACCTATTTATCCAATCTACTACAATTTTTACCTATCTTTTTACCCACGAGGGATTGACAACCCCTCTCTTACGTCGGGTTGCAAGTATTTGTTCTTTGTGTGCAGGAGTTGTTTACGTGTTGTTGCGTGGTTCTCCTACTGGTACGATAACCTTGGTCTCATCACTAAGGGAAATACCTACCGTAGCTATGCTGCATTAGCCCTTCCTCTTAGGGGAAATATCGACATAGTTCAAGCCGCATCATTGTTTTACATTTCCTTATTCATGATAAAGGTTTATTATTTATGCTAGAATTGTATTGATCGGAAACCTTAATACATGTGTGAATACATAAACGAACAACGTGTCCCTAGTGATCCTCTACTAGACTAGCTCGTTGATCAAAGATGGTTAAGGTTTCCTAACCATGGACATGAGTTGTCATTTGATAACGGGATCACATTGTTAGGAGAATGATGTTATGGACAAGACCCATCCGTTAGCCTAGCATAATGATCATTAAGTTTTATTGCTATTGCTTTCTTCATGTCAAATACACATTCCTTCGACTATGATGTTGGGGAACGTAGTAATTTCAAAAATTTCCTACGCACACGTAAGATCATGGTGATGCTTAGCAACAAGAGGGGAGAGTGTGTCCACGTACCCTCGTAGACCGAAAGCGGAAGCGTTAGCACAACGCGGTTGATGTAGTCGTACGTCTTCACGATCCGACCGATCAAGTACCAAACGGACGACACCTCCGAGTTCAACACACGTTCAGCTCGATGACGTCCCTCGAACTCCGATTCATCCGAGCTTTGAGGGAGAGTTCC
The DNA here is from genome assembly GCF_002162155.2 of Triticum dicoccoides. Classification (NCBI taxonomy): domain Eukaryota; kingdom Viridiplantae; phylum Streptophyta; class Magnoliopsida; order Poales; family Poaceae; genus Triticum; species Triticum dicoccoides. The sequence continues at coordinate 425,770,384 of NC_041383.1, read as the reverse complement.
GTCAGCACGACGGTGTGGTGACGATGATGATGTTCTACCGACGCAGGGCTTCACCTAAGCACCGCTACGATATTATCGAGGTGGATTATGGTGAAGGGGGCACCGCACACGGCTAAGAGATCCAAGGGATCAATTGTTGTGTCTTTGAGGTGCCCCCCTGCCCCCGTATATAAAGGAGCAAGGGGGAGGCAGCCGGCCTAGGAGGAGGGTGCGCCAAGGGGGGAGTCCTACTCCCACCGGAAGTAGGACTCCTCCTTTCCTTGTGGCAGTAGGAGAAGGGAAGGGAGAAGGAGAAGGAAGGAAGGGGGTGCCCCCCCCTAGTCCAATTCGGACTAGTCCATGGGGAGGGGTGCGGCCACCCTTTGGGGCCTTTCTCTCCTTTCCCGTATGGCCCATTAAGGCCCAATACGAATTCCCGTAACTCTCCGGTACACCAAAAAATATCCGAATCACTCGGAACCTTTACGATGTCCGAATATAGTCGTCCAATATATCGATCTTTACGTCTCGACCATTTCGAGACTCCTCGTCATGTCCCCGATCTCATCCAGGATCCGAACTCCTTCGGTACATCAAAACACATAAACTCATAATATAATCGTATCGAACTTTAAGCGTGCGGACCCTATGGGTTCGAGAACTATGTAGACATGACCGAGACACGTCTCTGGTCAATAACCAATAGCGGAACCTGGATGCTCATATTGGCTCCCACATATTCTACGAAGATCTTTATCGGTCAAACCGCATAACAACATATGTTGTTCCCTTTGTCATCGGTATGTTACTTGCCCGAGATTCGATCGTCGGTATCTCAATACCTAGTTCAATCTCGTTACCGGCAAGTCTCTTTACTCGTTACGTAATGCATCATCCCGTAACTAACTCATTAGCCACATTGCTTGCAAGGCTTATAGTGATGTGCATTACGGAGAGGGCCCAGAGATACCTCTCCGACAATCGAAGTGACAAATCCTAATCTCGAAATACGCCAACTCAACATGTACCTTCGGAGACACCTGTAGAGCTCCTTTATAATCATCCAGTTACGTTGTGATGTTTGGTAGCACACAAAGTGTTCCTCCGGTAAACGGGAGTTGCATAATCTCATAGTCATAGGAACACGTATAAGTCATGAAGAAAGCAATAGCAACATACTAAACGATCAAGTGCTAAGCTAACGGAATGGGTCAAGTCAATCACATTATTCTCTAATGGTGTGATCCCGTTAATCAAATGACAACTCATGTCTATGGCTAGGAAACTTAACCATCTTTGATTCAACGAGCTAGTCAAGTAGAGGCATACTAGTGACACTCTGTTTGCCTTATGTATTCACACATTATCAAGTTTCCGGTTAATACAATTCTAGCATGAATAATAAACATTTATCATGAATTAAGGAAATAAATAATAACTTTATTATTGCCTCTAGGGAAAATTTCCTTCAGTCTCCCACTTGCACTAGAGTCAATAATCTAGTTCACATCATCATGTGATTTAACACCAATATTCATATCTGTATATGATTTATACCCATAGTTCACATCATCATGTGATCAATACCCAAAGGGTTTACTAGAGTCAATAATCTAGTTCACATCGCTATGTGATTAACACCCAAAGAGTACTAAGGTATGATCATGTTTTGCTCGTGAGAGAAGTTTAGTCAATGGGTCTGTCATATTCAAAGCTGTATGTATTTTGCAAATATTCTATGTCTACAATGCTCTGCACTTAGCTATTCTAGCTAATTGCTCCCACTTTCAATATGTATCCAGATTGAGATTTAGGGTCATCTGGATCGGTGTAAAAGCTTGCACCGATGTAACTCTTTACGACGGGCTCTTTTATCACCTCCATAATCGATAAATATTTCCTTAGTCCTCACTAAGGATATTCTTGACCGATGTCCAGTGATCTACTGTTAGATCAAAATTGTACTCCCTTGCCAAACTCAGAGCAAGGTATACAATAGGTCTGGTACACAGCATAGCATACTTTATAGAACCTATGACTGAGGCATAGGGAATGATTTTTCATGCTCTTTCTATTTTCTGCCATGGTCGGGTTTTGAGTCTTACTCAACTTCACACCTTGCAACACAGGCAAGAACTCCTTCTTTGACTGTTCCATTTTGAACTACTTCAAAATCTTATCAAGGTATGTACTCATTGAAAAATCTTATCAAGCGTCTTGATCTATCTCTATAGATCTTGATGCTCAATGTGTAAGCAGCTTCACCGAGGTCTTTCTTTGAAAAAGTCTTATTCAAGTATCCTTTTATGCTATCCAGAATTTCTATATCATTTCCAATTAACAATATGTCATCTACATATAGTTTTAGAAATGTTACAGAGCTCCCACTCACTTTCTTGTAAATACAGGCTTCTCCAAAATTCTGTATAAAACCATATGCTTTGATCAACTCATCAAAGCATATATTCCAACTCTGAGATGCTTGCACCAGTCCATAGATGGATCGCTGGGGCTTGCACAATTTGTTAGCACCTTTAGGATTGAAAAAACCTTATGGTTGCATCATATACAACTCTTCTTTAATAAATCCATTAAGGAATGCAGTTTTGACATCAGTTTGCTAGATTTCATAAAATGTGGCAATTGCTAACATGATTCGGACAGACTTAAGCATTGATACGAGTGAGAAAATCTCATTCTATTAAACACCTTGAACTTGTCGAAAAACTTTTTTGCGACAAGTCGAGCTTTGTAGATAGTAACACTACTATCAGCGTCTGTCTTCCTCTTGAAGATCCATTTATTTTCTATGGCTTGCCAATCATCGGGCAAGTCCACCAAAGTCCACACTTTGATCTCATGCATGGATCCCATCTCAGATTTCATGGCCTCAAACCATTTCACGGAATCTGGGCTCATCATCGCTTCCTCATAGTTCGTAGGTTTATCATGGTCTAGTAACATGACTTCCAGAACAGGATTATCGTACCACTCTGGTGCGTACTGTACTTTGGAAGACCTGCGAGGTTTTGTAGTATCTTAATCTGAAGTTTCATGATCATCATCATTAGCTTCCTCATGAATTGGTGTAGGAATCACTGGAACTGATTTTTGTGATGAACTACTTTCCAATTCGGGAGAAGGTACAAATTACCTTATCAAGCTCTACTTTCCTTCCACTCACTTCTTTCAAGAGAAACTCCTTCTCTAGAAAGGATCCATCTTAGTAATGAATATCTTGCTTTCAGATCTGTGATAGAAGGTGTACCCAATAGTTTCCTTTGGGTATTCTATGAAGACGCACTTTCTCCGATTTGGGTTGGAGCTTATCAGGTTAAAACTTTTTCACATAAGCATCACAGTCCCAAACTTTAAGAAATGACAATTTTGGTTTCTTGCCAAACCACAGTTCATAAGGCATCGTCTCAAACGGATTTTGATGGTGCCCTATTTAAAGTGAATGCAACTGTCTCTAATGCATAACCCCAAAATGGTAGTGGTAAATCGGTAAGATACATCATAGATCGCACCATATCCAATAAAGTGCAGTTATGATGTTCGGACACACCATTACGCTATGGTGTTCCATGTGGCATGAGCTGTGAAACTATTCCACATTGTTTTATATGAAGGCCAAACTCGTAACTCAAATATTCTCCTCCACGATCAGATCATAGAAACTTTATTTTCTTGTTATGATGATTTTCCACTTCACTCTGAAATTCTTTGAACTTTTCAAAAGTTTCAGACTTGTGTTTCATTAAGTAGATATACCCATATCTGCTCAAATCATCTGCGAAGGTCAGAAAATAACGATACTTGCCACGAGCATCAACACTCATTAGATCACATACATCGGTATGTATTATTTTCAATAAGTCAGTAGCTCGTTCCATTGTTCCGGAGAACGGAGTTTTAGTCATCTTGCCCATAAGGCACGGTTCGCAAGCATCAAATGATTCATAATCAAGTGATTCCAGAAGTCCATTTTTATGGAGTTTCTTCATGCGCTTTACACCGATATGACCCAAACGGCAGTGCCACAAATATGTTGCACTATGATTATCAATTTTGCATCTTTTGGCATCAATATTATGAATGTGTGTATCACTACGATCGAGATCCAACAAACTATTTTCATTGGGTGTATGACCATTGAAAGTTTTATTCATGTAAACAGAATAACAATTATTCTCTGACTTTAAATGAATAACCCTTTTGCAATAAACATGATCAAATCATATTCATGCTCAATGAAAACGCCAAATAACATTTATTTAGGTTTAACACTAATCCCGAAAGTATAGGGAGTGTGCGATGATGATCATATCAATCTTGGAACCACTTCCAACACACATCGTCACTTCACCCTCAACTAGTCTCTGTTTATTCTGTAACTCCTGTTTCGAGTTACTAAATTTTTAGCAACCGAACAAGTATCAAATACTCAGGGGATACTATAAACACTAGTAAGGTGCACATCAATAACCTGTATATCAAATATACCCTTGTTCACTTTGCCATCATTCTTATCCACCAAATATTCAGGGCATTTCCGCTTCCAGTGACCATTTCCTTTGCAGTGTAAGCACCCAGTTTTAGGCCTTGGTCCAGCTTTGGGATTCTTCGCGGGAGTGACAACTTGATTGTCATTCTACTTGAAGTTCCCTTTCTTTCCCTTTGACCTTTTCTTGAAACTAGTGGTCTTGTCAATCATCAACACTTGATGCTCTTTTCTTGATTTCTACCTTCGTCGATTTCAACATCATGAAGAGCTCCGGAATCGTTTTTGTCATCCCTTGCATACTATAGTTCATCACGAAGTTTTAGTAACTTGGTGATGGTGACTAGAGAACTCTGTCAATCACTATCTTATCTGGAAGATTAACTCCCACTTGATTCAAGCGATTGTAGTACCCAGACAATCTTAGCACATGCTCACTAGTTGAGCAATTCTCCTCCATCTTTTAGCTATAGAACTTGTTGGAGACTTCATATCTCTCAACTCGGGTATTTGCTTGTAATATTAACTTCAACTCTTGGCACATCTCATATGGTCCATGACGTTCAAAACGTCTTTGAAGTCCCGATTCTAAGCCGTTAAGCATGGTGCACTAAACTATCAAGTAGTCATCATATTGAGCTAGCCAAACGTTCATAACGTCTGCATCTGCTCCTGCAATAGGTTTGTCACCTAGCGGTGCATCAAGGACATAATTCTTCTGTGCAGCAATGAGGATAAACCTCAGATCACAGATCTAATCCGCATCATTGCTACTAATATCTTTCAACATAGTTTTTCTCTAGGATCATATCAAAAATAAACATAGGGAAGCAAAAACGTGAGCTATTGATCTACAACATAATTTGCAAAATACTATCAGGACTAAGTTCATGATAAATTAAAGTTCAATTAATCATATTACTTAAGAACTCCCACTTAGATAGATATCCCTCTAATCATCTAAGTGATCACGTGATCCAAATCAACTAAACCATGTCCGATCATCACGTGAGATGGAGTAGTTTTCAATGGCGAACATCACTATGTTGATCATATCTACTATATGATTCACGCTCGACCTTTCGGTCTCAGTGTTCCGAGGCCATATATGTATATGCTAGGCTCATCAAGTTTAACCTGAGTATTCCATGTGTGCAACTGTTTTGCACCCGTTGGATTTGAATATAGAGCCTATCACACCCGATCATCACATGGTGTCTCAGCACGAAGAACTTTCGCAACGGTGCATACTCAGGGAGAACACTTATACCTTGAAATTTAGTGAGAGATCATCTTATAAAGCTACCGCCGAACTAAGCAAAATAAGATGTATAAAAGATAAACATCACATGCAATCAAAATATGTGACATGACATGGCCATCATCATCTTGTGCCTTTTGATCTCCATCTCCAAAGTACTATCATGATCTCCATCGTCACCGGCATGACACCATGATCTCCATCATCTTGATCTATATCAATGTGTCGTCACATGGTCGTCTCGCCAACTATTGCTCTTGCGACTATTGCTATCGCATAGCGATAAAGTAAAGCAATTATTTGGCGCTTGCATCTTATGCAATAAAGAGACAACCATAAGGCTTCTACCAGTTGCCGATAACTTCAACAAAACATGATCATCTCATACAACAACTTATATCTCATCACGTCTTGACCATATCACATCACAACATGCCCTGCAAAAACAAGTTAGACGTCCTCTACTTTGTTGTTGCAAGTTTTATGTGGCTGCTACGGGCTGAGCAAGAACCATTCTTACCTATGCATCAAAACCACAACGATAGTTCTTCAAGTTAGTGTTGTTTTAACCTTCTCAAGGACCGGGCGTAGCCACACTCGGTTCAACTAAAGTTGGAGAACTGACACCCGCTAGTCACCTGTGTGCAAAGCACGGCGGTAAAACCAGTCTCGCGTAAGCGTACGCGTAATGTCGGTACGGGCCGCTTCATCCAACAATACCGCCGAACCAAAGTATGACATGCTGGTAAGCAGTATGACTTGTATCGCCCACAACTTACTTGTGTTCTACTCATGCATATAACATCTACGCATAAACATGGCTCGGATGTCACTATTGGGGAACGTAGTAATTTCAAAAATTTCCTACGCACACGCAAGTTCATGGTGATGCTTAGCAACGAGAGGGGAGAGTGTGTCCACGTACCCTCGTAGACCGAAAGCGGAAGCATTAGCACAACGCGGTTGATGTAGTCGTACGTCTTCACGATCCGACCGATCAAGTACCGAACGCACAACACCTCCGAGTTCAATACGCGTTCAGCTCGATGACGTCCCACGAACTCCGATCCAGCCGAGCTTTGAGGAGAGTTCCGTTAGCACGACGGCGTGGTGATGATGATGATGTTCTACCGACGCAGGGCTTCGCCTAAGCACCGCTACGATATTATCGAGGTGGATTATGGTGGAGGGGGGCACCGCACACGACTAAGAGATCCAAGAGATCAATTGTTGTGTCTTTGGGGTGCCCCCTTGCCCCCGTATATAAAGGAGCAAAGGGGGAGGCGGCCGGCCAAGGAGAAGGGTGCGCCAAGGGGGGAGTCCTACTCCCACCGGGAGTAGGACTCCTCCTTTCCTTGTGGGAGTAGGAGAAGGGAAGGGAGAAGGAGAAGGAAGGAAGGGGGCGCCCCCCCTCCCTAGTCCCATTCGGACTAGTCCATGGGGAGGGTGCGGCCACCCTTTGGGGCCTTTCTCTCCTTTCCCGTATGGCCCATTAATGCCCAATACGAATTCCCGTAACTCTCCGGTACTCCAAAAAATACCCGAATCACTCGGAAGCTTTCCGATGTCCGAATATAGTCGTCCAATATATCGATCTTTACGCCTCGACCATTTTGAGACTCCTCGTCATGTCCCTGATCTCATCCGGGACTCCGAACTCCTTCAGTACATCAAAACACATAAACTCATAATATAACCATCATCGAACTTTAAGCGTGCGGACCCTACGGGTTCGAGAACTATGTAGACATGACTGAGACACGTCTCCGGTCAATAACCAATAGCGAAACCTGGATGCTCATATTGGCTCCCACATATTCTGCAAAGATCTTTATCGGTCAAAGCGCATAAAAACATACGTTGTTCCCTTTGTCATTGGTATGTTACTTACCCGAGATTCGATCGTCGGTATCTCAATACCTAGTTCAATCTCGTTACCGGCAAGTCTCTTTACTCATTACGTAATGCATCATCCCGTAACTAACTCATTAGCCACATTGCTTGCAAGGCTTATAGTGATGTGCATTACCGAGAGGGCCCAGAGATACCTCTCCGACAATCGGAGTGACAAATCCTAATCTCGAAATACGCCAACTCAACATGTACCTTTGGAGACACCTGTAGAGCTCCTTTATAATCACCCAGTTACGTTGTGACGTTTGGTAGCACACAAGGTGTTCCTCCGGTAAACGGGAGTTGCATAATGTTATAGTCATAGGAACACATATAAGTCATGAAGAAAGCGATAGCAACATACTAAACGATCAAGTGCTAAGCTAACGGAATGGGTCAAGTCAATCACATTATTCTCTAATAATGTGATCCCGTTAAGCAAATGACAAATCATGTCTATGGCTAGGAAACTTAACCATCTTTGATTCAACGAGCTAGTCAAGTAGAGGCATACTAGTGACACTCTATTTGTCTTATGTATTCACACATGTATCAAGTTTCCGGTTAATACAATTCTAGCATGAATAATAAACATTTATCATGAAATAAGGAAATAAATAATAACTTTATTATTGCCTCCAGGGCATATTTCCTTCATATGAGATTATGCAACTCCCGGATACCGGAGGAATGTCTTGTGTCCTCTCAAACGTCACAACGTAACTAGGTGATCATAAAGATGCTCTACAGGTATCCTTGAAGGTGTTTGTTGAGTTGTCATAGATCAAGATTAGGATTTGTCACTCTGAGTATCGAAGAGGTATCTCTGGGCCCTCTCGGTAATACACATCACAAGCTTGCAAGCAAATGACTCAGGGGTTAGTCATGAGGTGATGTATTACGAAATGAGTAAAGAGACTTGCTGGTAACAAGATCGGACTAGGTATGAAGATACCGATGATCGAATCTCGGGTAAGTAACATACCCATGGACAAAGGGAATTATGTATGTTGTCATAACGGTCCAAGTGATAAAGATCTTCGTAGAATATGTAGGAGACAATATGGGCATCCAGGTACCGCTATTGGTTATTGACCGAAGAGGTGTCTTGGTCATGTCTACATAGTTCTCGAACCCATAGGGTCCGCACGCTTAACGTTCAATGACGATATAGTATTATATGAGTTATGTGATTTGGTGATAGAATGTTGTTCGGAGTCTTGGATGAGATAACGGACATGACGAGGAGTATTGAAATGGCCGAGAAGTAAAGATTGATATATAGGGCGATGGTATTCGGACATCGGAAGTGTTTCAGAGGGTACCAGGTACATATCGGGTCACTGGAAGGGGTTCCGGGCAACCCCGGCAAAAGATATGAGCCTTATGGGCCAAGAGGGGTAACGCACCAGCCACAGGGGGCTGGTGCCCCCCCCCATATGGTTCAAACCATGAGGAGAAGGAAAGTGGGGAAATGAAAGGAAAGGGGGGGGATTCGGCCTCCCCCTTCCTTCCCTCCTCCCTCCTCTTTCCTTCCCCCTCCAGCAAATATGGCAGGGGGCGTGGCCAAGGGGAGACCCCAAGTAGGATTCGGCCTACTTGGGCGCCTCCTGGCAGCCTCCCCTCTCCCTCCCACCTATATATATGTGGGGGGCGCCCTAGCACACACCATACAATTGTTTAGCCATGTGTGGCGCCCCCTCCACCGTTTACATCCCCGGTCATATTTTCGTAGTGCTTAGGCGAAGCCCTGCGAGGATCACTTCACCATCACTGTCACCATGCCGTCGTGCTGATGGAACTCATCTACTACCTCAACATCTTGCTAGATCATGATGGTGAGGGACGTCACCGAGCTGAACGTGTGCAGAACACAAAGGTGCCGTGCGTTTGGTACTTGATCGGTTGAAGCGCAAAGAAGTTTGACTACATCAACTGCGTTAAGAAACGCTTCCGCTTATGGTCTATGAGGGTACGTAGACACACTCTTGCCCTCGTTGCTATGTATCTCCATGGATAGATCATTGCGTGTGCATAGAATTTTTTTGTTTTCCATGCAATGATTCCCAATAGTGGCATCATGAGCCAGGTCCATGCGTAGATGATATATATGCACGAGTAGAACACAAAGAGTTGTGGGCGGTGATAGTCATACTGCTTACCACCAATGTCTTATTTTGATTTGACGGTATTGCGGGATGAAGCGGCCCGGACCAACCTTACATGTCCACGCACATGAGACCGGTTCCACCGACAAACATGCGACTAGTTTTGCATAAAGGTGGCTGGCAAGTGTCTGTTTCTCCTACTTTAGTTGAATCGAATTTGACTGCGGCCGGTCCTAGAAGAAGGTTAAAACAACAAACTTGACGAAACACCATTGTGGTTTGATGCGTAGGTAAGAACGGTTCTTGTTAGAAGCCCGTAGCAGCCACGTAAAACTTGCAACAACAAAGTAAAGGACGTCTAACTTGTTTTTGCGGGGCATGTTGTGATGTGATATGGTCAAGACATGATGTGATATACGTTATTGTATGAGATGATCATGTTTTGTAAGTTACCGGCAACCGGCGGGAGCCTTATGATTGTCTCTTTATTGTATGAAGTGCAAAAGCCATGTAATTGCTTTAGTTTATCACTATGCGTTAGCGACAGTTGTAGAAGCAATAGTTGGCAAGACGACCACGACACAATGATGGAGATCAAGGTGTCGAGCCGGTAAGGATGGAGATCATGACGATGCTTTGGAGATGGAGATCAAAAGCACGAGATGATCATGGCCATATCATGTCACATATTTTGATTGCATGTGATGTTTATCTTTTATGCATCTTATTTTGCTTAGTACGATGTAGCATTATGAGATGATCCCTTCACTAACTTTCAAGGTAAAAGTGTTATCCCTGAGTATGCACCGTTGCTACAGTTCGTCGTGTTGAGACACCATGTGATGATCGGGTGTGATAGACTATACGTTCACATACAACGGGTGCAAGATAGTTTTGCACATGCAGAATACTTGGGTTAAACTTGACGAGCCTAGCATGTACATACATGGCCTCGGAACACTGGAGATCGAAATGTCGAACGTGAATCATATAGTAGATATGATCAACATAGAGATGTTCACCATTGATGACTACTCGATCTCACATGATGATCAGACATGGATTAGTTGATTTGGATCACGTATCACTTAGATGACTGATGTCTACTACACAACCTTCTCCTTGTAGACGTTGTTGGGCCTCCAAGTGCAGAGGTTTGTAGGACAGTAGCAAATTTCCCTCAAGTGGATGACCTAAGGTTTATCAATCCGTGGGAGGTGTAGGATGAAGATGGTCTCTCTCAAACAACCCTGCAACCAAATAACAAAGAGTCTCTTGTGTCCCCAACACACCCAATACAATGGTAAATTGTATAGGTGCACTAGTTCGGCGAAGAGATGGTGATACAAGTGCAATATGGATGGTAGATATAGGTTTTTGTAATCTGAAATTATAAAAACAGCAAGGTAACTGATGATAAAAGTGAGCACAAACGGTATTGCAATGCGTTGAAACAAGGCCTAGGGTTCATACTTTCACTAGTGCATGTTCTCCCAAAAATAATAACATAACTGGATCATATAACTATCCCTCAACATGCAACAAAGATTCACTCCAAAGTCACTAATAGCGGAGAACAAACGAAGAGATTATTGTAGGGTACGAAACCACCTCAAAGTTATCCTTTCTGATCGATCTATTCAAGAGTCCGTAGTAAAATAGCACGAAGCTATTCTTTCCGTTCGATCTATCCTAGAGTTCATGCTAGAATAACACCTTAAGACACAAATCAACCAAAACCCTAATATCACCTAGATACTCCAATCTCACCTAAAGTACCCGTGGGCATGATTATACGATATGCATCACACAATCTCAGATTCATCTATTCAACCAACACAAAGAACTTCAAAGAGTGCCCCAAAGTTTCTACCGAATAATCAAGACGAAAATGTGTGCCAACCCCGATGCATAAGTTCGCAAGGTCACTAAACCCGCAAGTTGATCACCAAAACGTACATCAAGTAGATCACGTGAATATCCCATTGTCACCACAGATAAGCACATGCAAGACATACATCAAGTGTTCTCAAATCCTTAAAGACTCAATCCGACAAGACAACTTCAAGGGGAAAATTCAATTCATCACAAGAGAGTAGAGGGGGAGAAACATCATAAGATCCAAATATAATAGGAAAGCTCGCGATACATCAAGATCGTATCACCTCAAGAACACGAGAGAGAGAGAGATCCAACACATAGCTACTGGTACATACCCTCAGCCCCAAGGGTGAACTACTCCCTACTCGTCATGGATAGCGCCGGGATGATGAATATGGCCACCGATGAGGGATCCGCCCTCCACCAGGGTGCCGGAACGGGCTCCCGAGAGGTTTTTGGTGGCTACACAGGCTTGCCGCAGCGGAACTCCTGATCTATTGTGCTCCAGGATGTTTTCGGGGTATATGGATATATATAGGTGAAAGAAGTCGGTCAAGGCAGCCACGAGGGGCCCACGAGGATGGGGGGCACGCCCAGGGAGGTAGGGCGCGCCCTGGACCCTCGTGGCCACCTCGAAGCTTCCCTGACATCTACTCCAAGTCTCCTGGATTGCTTCCGTTCCAAAAATAACTCTCCCGAAGGTTTCATTCCATTTGGACTCCGTTTGATATTCCTTTTCTTTGAAACACTGAAATAGGCAAGAAAAACAACAATATGGGTTGGGCCTCCGGTTAATAGGTTAGTCCCAAAAATAATATAAAAGTGTATAGTAAAGCCCATAAACAGCCAAAACAGGTAATATAATAGCATGGAACAATCAAAAATTATAGATACATTGGGGACGTATCAAGCATCCCCAAGCTTAATTCCTGCTCGTCCTCGAGTAGATAAATGATAAAAACAGATTTTTTGATGTGGAATGCTACCTAGCATATTTCTCAATGTAATTTTGTTTATTGTGGCATGAATGTCAGATCCAAATGATTCAAGATAAAATTTCATATTGACATAAAAATAGTAATACTTCAAGCATACTAACAAGTAATCATGTCTTATCAAAATAACATAGCCAAAGAAAGCTTATCCCTACACAATCATATAGTTAGGCTACGTTTCATTTTCGTCACACAAAATACTCCCATCATGCACAACCTCGGTTTCAGCCAAGCAATTGGTTCATACTTTTTAACGCGCTTTAGCTTTTTTCAACTCTCAGGCAATACATGAGCGTAAGCCATGGATATAGCACTATGGGTGGAATAGAATATGATGATGGAGGTTGTGTGGAGAAGACAAAAAAGGAGAAAGTCTCACGTTGACGAGGCTAATCAACGGGCTATGGAGATGCCCATCAATTGATGTCAACATGAGGAGTAGGGATTGCCATGCAACGGATGCACTAGAGCTATAAATGTATGAAAGCTCAACAAAAGAAATTAAGTGGGTGTGCATCCAACTTGCTTGCTCACGAAGACCTAGGGCATTTTGAGGAAGCCCATCATTGTAATATACAAGCCAAGTTCTATAATGAAAAATTCCCACTAGTATATGAAAGTGACAAAATAAGAGACTCTCTATCATAAAGATCATGGTGCTACTTTGAAGCACAAGCGTGGAAAAGGATAGTAACATTGCCCCCCCTTTTTTTGGGCCTTCCTTTTTTTATTTGGCCTTTCTCTTTTTTGGCCTTTCTTTTTAGGGGACAATGCTCTAATAATGATGATCATCACACTTCTATTTACTTACAACTCATGGATTACAACTCGATACTAGAACAAAATATGACTCTATATGAGTTCCTCTGGAAGTGTATCGGGATATGCAATGAATCAAGAGTGACATGTATGAAAAATTATGAAGGTGGCTTTGCCACAAATATGAATACGATGGCAACTACATGATCATGCAAAAGCAATATGACAATGATGAAGCGTGTCATAATAAACGGAATGGTGGAAAGTTGCATGGCAATATATCTCGGAATGGGTATGGAAATGACATAATAGGTAGGTATGGTGGCTGTTTTGAGGAAGATATAAGGAGGTTTATGTGTGATAGAGCGTATCGTATCACGGGGTTTGGATGCACCGGCAAAGTTTGCACCAACTCTCAAGGTGAGAAAGGGCAATGCACGGTACCGTAGAGGCTAGCAGTGATGGATGGGTAAGAGTGCGTATAATCCATGGACTCACATTAGTCATAAAGAACTCATATACTTATTGCAAAAGTTTATTAGCCCTCAAAGCAAAGTACTACTACACATGCTCCTAGGGTAAGGGTTGGTAGGAGTTAACCATCGCGTGATCCCGACCTCCACTCATAAGGAAGGCAATCAAAGAACACCCCATGCTTTCAAATTTGTCACACAACGTTCACCATACGTGAATGCTACGGGACTTGACAACTTTAACACAAGTATTTTTTAGTTTCATAATTACCCAACTAGCATGACTCTAACATTACCACCTTTATATCTCAAAACAATTATCAAGTATCAAATTTCTCATAGTATTCAATGCACTTTATATGATAGTTTTTATAACCAAAGCAAATTACCATGTTGTCCTAAAAGACTCTAAAAAAATATAAGTGAAGCATGAGATCTCATATATTTCAATAAAACCACCACCGTGCTCTAAAAAGATATAAGTGAAGCACTAGAGCAAATGACAAACTACTTTGAAAGATATAAGTGAAGATCAATGAGTAGTCGAATAGTTATGCAACTTATGTGAAGACTCTCTAACATTTAAGAATTTCAGATCTTGGTATTTTATTCAAACAGCAAGCAAAATAAAACAAAATAAAATGACGCTCCAAGCAAAACACATATCATGCAGTGAATAAAAATATAGCTCTAAGTAAAGTTACCGATGAACGAAGACGAAAGAGGGGATGCCTTCCGGGGCATCCCCAAGCTTAGGCTCTTGGTTGTCCTTAAACATTACCTTGGGGTGCCTTGGGCATCCCCAAGATTAGGATCTTGCCACTCCTTATTCCATAGTCCATCGAATCTTTACCCAAAACTTGAAAACTTCACAACACAAAACTCAACAGAAAACTCGTAAGCTCCGTTAGTATAAGAAAATAAAACCACCACTTAGGTACTGTTGTGAACTCATTATAAATTCATATTGGTGTAATATCTACTGTATTCCAACTTCTCTATGGTTCATACCCTCCGATACTACTCATAGACTCATCAAAATAAGCAAACAACACATAGAAAACAGAATCTGTCAAAAACAGAACAGTCTGTAGTAATCTGTATCATTGGAATACTTCTGTAACTCCAATTTTTTTGAAATAAATTGGTGGACCTTAGGAATTTGTCTATTAATCATCTTCAAAAATAATCAACCTAAAATCACTCTCCATTAAAAAATGGCAGCTAATCTTGTGAGCGCAAAAGTTTCTGTTTTTTACAGCAAGACCGCAAAGACTTCACCCAAATCTTCCCAAAGGTTCTACTTGGCACAAACACTAATTAAAACATAAAACCACATCTAAACATAGGCTAGATGAAGACCAAAATTCAAAGAACAAAAGCAAAATTGGGTTGCCTCCAAACAAGCGCTATCGTTTAACGCCCCTAGCTAGGCATGATGATTTCAATGATGCTCACATAAAAGATAAGAATCGAAACATAAATAGAGCATCATGAAGAATATGACTAGCACATTTAAGTCTAACCCACTTCCTATGCATAGGGATTTTGTGAGCAAACAACTTATGGTAACAATAGTCAACTAGCATAGGAAGGCAAAACAAGCATAAGTTCAAAATTTTAAGCACATAGAGAGGAAACTTGATATTATTGCAGTTCCTACAAGCATATATTCCTCCCTCATAATAATTTTCAGTAGCATCATGAATGAATTAAACAATATAACCAGCACATAAAGCATTCTTTCCATGATCTACTTGCATAGAAATTTTACTACTCTCCACATAAGCAAATTTATTCTCATCAATAGTAGTGGGAGCAAACTCAACAAAATAACTGTCATGTGAAGCATAATCCAATTGAAAATTAAAATCAAGATGACAAGTTTCATGGTTATATTTATTCTTTATAGCATACATGTCACCACAATAATCATCATAAATAGGAGGCATGCTTTCGTCATAATAAAGTTGCTCATCAAAACATGGGGAACCAAAAATACCATATTCATCAAACATAGCATCCCCAACCTTGTGGCTTTGCATATAATTAGCATCATGGGTATTCAAAGAATTCATACTAACAACATTGCAATCATGCTCATCATTCAAAGATTTAGTGCCAAACATTTTATAGATTTCTTCTTCTAGCACTTGAGCACAATTTTCCTTTCCATCATTCTCACGAAAGATATTAAAAACATGAAGCGTATGAGGCAAACTCAATTCCAATTTTTTTGTAGTTTTCTTTTAAATACTAAACTAGTGATAAAACAAGAAACTAAAAGGTTCGATTGCACAATCTAAAGATATACCATCAAGCACTCACCTCCCCGGCAATAGCGCCAGAAAAGAGCTTGATGTCTACTACGCAACCTTCTCCTTGTAGACGTTGTTGGGCCTCCAAGTGCAGAGGTTTGTAGGATAGTAGCAAATTTCCCTCAAGTGGATGACCTAAGGTTTATCAATCCGTGGGAGGTGTAGGATGAAGATGGTCTCTCTCAAACAACCTTGCAACCAAATAACAAAGAGTCTCTTGTGTTCCCAACACACCCATACAATGGTAAATTGTATAGGTGCACTAGTTCGGCGAAGAGATGGTGATACAAGTGCAATATGGATGGTAGATATAGGTTTTTGTAACCTGAAATTATAAAAACAACAAGGTAACTAATGATAAAAGTGAGCACAAACGGTATTGCAATGCGTTGAAACAAGGCCTAGGGTTCATACTTTCACTAGTGCAAGTTGTCTCAACAATAATAACATAACAGGATCATATAACTATCCCTCAACATGCAACAAAGAGTCACTCCAAAGTCACTAATAGCAGCGAACAAACGAAGAGATTACTGTAGGGTACGAAACCACCTCAAAGTTATCCTTTCTGATCGATCTATTCAAGAGTCCGTAGTAAAATAGTACAAAGCTATTCTTTCCGTTCGATCTATCCTAGAGTTCGTACTAGAATAACACCTTAAGACACAAATCAATCAAAACCCTAATGTCACTTAGATACTCCAATGTCACCTCAAGTATCCGTGGGCATGATTATACGATATGCATCACACAATCTCAGATTCATCTATTCAACCAACACAAAGTACTTCAAAGAGTGCGCCAAAGTTTCTATCGGAGAGTCAAGACGAAAACATGTGCCAACCCCTATGCATAAGGTCATTGAACCCGCAAGTTGATCACAAAAACATACATCAAGTTGATCACATAAATATCCCATTGTCACCACAGATAAGCACGACAAGACATACATCAAGTGTTCTGAAATCCTTAAAGACTCAATCCGACAAGACAACTTCAAGGGGAAAACTCAATTCATCACAAGAGAGTAGAGGGGGAGAAACATCATAAGATCCAACTATAATAGCAAAGCTCGCGATACATCAAGATCGTATCACCTCAAGAACACAAGAGAGAGAGAGAGAGAGATCAAACACATAGCTACTGGTACATACCCTCAACCCTGAGGGTGAACTACTCCCTCCTCATCATGGAGAGCGCTGGGATGATGAAGATGGCCACCGGTGAGGGATCCCCCCTCCGGCAGGGTGCCAGAACGGCTCCCAAGAGGTTTTTGGTGGCTACAGAGGCTTGCGGTGGCGGAACTCCCGATCTATTGTGCTCCAGGATGTTTTTGGGGTATATGGATATATATAGGTGAAAGAAGTCGGTCAGGAAGCCAAGAAGGGCCCACGAGGGTGGGGGGCGCGCCCATGGGGGTAGGGCACGCCCTGGACTCTCATGGCCAACTCGAAGCTTCCCTGACGTCTACTCCAAGTCTCCTGGATTGCTTTCGTTCCAAAAATAACTCTCCCGAAGGTTTCGTTCCGTTTGGACTCCATTTGATATTCCTTTTCTTCAAAACACTAAAATAGGCAAGAAAAACAGCAATATGGGCTGGGCCTCCGGTTAATAGGTTAGTCCCAAAAATAATATAAAAGTGTATAGTAAAGCCCATAAACATCCAAAACAGGTAATATAATAGCATGGAACAATCAAAAATTATAGATACGTTGGAGACGTATCAATGACTTGAGGGATGTCTATTTAAGTTGGAGTTCTTAAGTAATTTGATTAATTGAACTTAATTTATCATGAACTTAGTCTTATAGTTTTGCATATTTATGTTGTAGATCAATGGCCCGAGCTACCGTTCCCCTGAATTTTAATGCGTTCCTAGAGAAAGCCAGGTTGAAATATGATGGTAGCAACTACACGGATTGGGTCTGTAACTTGAGGATTATCCTCATTGCTGCACCGCTAGGTGAAAGGCCTGCTGCAGGAGCAGATGCTGATGTTTTGAACGTCTGGCAAGCTCGATCTGATGACTACTCGATAGTTCAGTGTGCCATGCTTTACGGCTTAGAATCGGGGCTTCAAAGACGTTTTGAACGTCATGGAGCATATGATATGTTCCAGGAGTTGAAGTTCATATTTCAAGAAAATTCTCAGGTTGAGAGATATGAAGTCTCCAACAAGTTCTATAGCTGCAAGATGGAGGATAATAGTTCAGTCAGTGAACACATACTCATAATGTCTGGATATTATAATCATCTGACTCAACTAGGAGTTAATCTTCCAGATGATAGTGTTATTGACAATGTTCTTCAATCACCGCCACCAAGCTACAAAGGCTTTGTGATGAACTATAATATGCAAGGGATGAACAAGACAATTCCCGAGCTCTTCGCAATGCTCAATTTTGCGGAGGTAGAAATCAAGAAGGAGCATCAAGTGTTGATGGTTAATAAGACCACTAGTTTCAAGAAAAAGGGCAAGGGAAAGAAGGGGAACTTCAAGAAGAATGGCAAGCAAGTTGGCACTCGCGGGAAGAAGCCCAAAGCTGGACCTAAGCCTGAAATTGAGTGCTTCTACTGCAAAGGGATTGGTCACTGGAAGCGGAACTGCCCCAAGTGTTTGGTGGATAAGAAGGATGGCAAAGTGAACAAAGATATATTTGATATACATATTATTGATGTGTACCTTACTAATGCTCGTAGTAGCGCATGGGTATTTGATACTGGTTCGGTTGCTCATATTTGTAACTCGAAACAGGAGCTACAGATTAAATGAAGATTGGCTAAGGATGAGGTGACGATGCGCGTCGGGAATGGTTCCAAGGTCGATGTGATTGCCGTCGGCACGCTACCTCTACATCTACCTTCAAGGTTAGTTTTAGACCTGAATAATTGTTATTTGGTGCCAGCATTGAGCATGCACATTATATCTGGATCTAGTTTAGTGCGAGACGGTTATTCATTTAAATTAGAGAATAATGGTTGTTCTGTTTATATGAGTAATATATTTTATGGTCATGCACCCTTGAAGAGTGGTCTATTTTTATTGAATCTCGATTGTAGTGATACACATATTCATAATATTGATGCCAAAAGATGCAAAGTTGATAATGGTAATGCAACATATTTGTGGCACTGCCGTTTAGGTCATATTGGTGTAAAGCGCATGAAGAAACTCCATGCAGATGGGCTTTTGGAATCACTTGATTATGAATCATTTGATACTTGCAAACCATGCCTCATGGGCAAGATGACTAAAACTCCGTTCTCAGAACAATGGAGCGAGCCAATGACTTATTGGAATAATACATACCAATGTATGCGGTCCAATGAGTGTTGAGGCACGCAGTGGGTATCGTTATTTTCTGACCTTCACAGATGATTTGAGCAGATATGGTATATCTACTTAATAAAACACAAGTCTGAAACATTTGAAAAGTTCATAGAATTTCATAGGGAAGTGGAGAATCATCGTAACAAGAAAATAAAGTTTCTACAATCTGATCACGGAGGCGAATATTTGAGTTACGAGTTTGCCTTCATTTAAAACAATGTGGAATAGTTTCACAACTCACGCCACCTGGAACACCACAGCGTAACGGTGTGTCCGAACATCGTAACTGTACTTTATTAGATATGGTGCGATCTGTGATGTCTCTTACCGATTTACCACTATCATTTTGGGGTTATGCATTAGAGACAGCTGCATTCACGTTAAATAGGGCACCGTCTTAATCCGTTGAGACGACACCGCATGAACTATGGTTTGGCAAGAAACCTAAGCTGTCGTTTCTTAAAGTTTGGGGTTGCGAAACTTATGTCAAAAGGCTTCAGCCTGAGAAGCTCGAACCCAAATTGGAGAAGTGCGTCTTCATAGGATACCCTAAGGTAACAATTGGGTACACCTTCTACCACATATCTGAAGGCAAGATCTTTGTTGCCAAGAATGGAAAATTTCTAGAGAAGGAGTTTCTCTCGAAAGAAGTGAGTGGGAGGAAAGTAGAACTTGATGAGGTAATTGTACCTTCTCTCGAATTGGAAAGTAGCACATCAGAGAAATCCGTTCCCGTGATGCCTACACCAACTAGAGAGGAAGCTAATGATGATGATGATTTAACTTCAGATCAAGTTACTACTAGACCTCGTAGGTCAAACAGAGCACGTTCCGCACCAGAGTGGTACGGTAATCATGTTCTGGAAGTCATGTTACTAGACCATGGAAAACCTACGAACTATGAAGAAGCTATGATGAGCCCAGATTCCGACAGATGGCTTGAGGCCATGAAATGTGAGATAGGATCCATGTATGGGAACAAAGTATGGACTTTGGTGGACTTTCCCGATGATCGGCAAGCCATAGAGAATAAATGGATCTTAAAGAAGAAGACTGACGCTAATGGTAATGTTACTGTCTACAAAGCTCGACTTGTCGCAAAAGGTTTTTCACAAGTTCAAGGGGTTGACTATGATGAGACTTTCTCACCTGTAGCGATGCTTAAGTCTGTCCGAATCATGTTAGCAATTGCCGCATTCTATCATTATGAAATCTGGCAAATGGACATCAAAACTGCATTCCTTAATGGATTTCTTAAATAAGAGTTGTATATGATGCAACCAGAAGGTTTTGTCGATCCTAAAGGTGCTAACAAAGTGTGCAAACTCCAGTGATCCATCTATGGACTGGTGGAAGCATCTCGGAGTTGGAATATACGCTTTGATGAGGTGATCAAAGCATATGGTTTTATACAGACTTTCGATGAAGCCTGTATTTACAAGAAAGTGAGTGGGAGCTCTGTAGCATTTCTAATATTATATGTAGATGCCATATTGTTGATTGGAAATGATGTAGAATTTCTGGATAGCATAAAAGGATACTTGAATAAGAGTTTTTCAATGAAAGACCTCGGTGAAGCTACTTATATATTGGGCATCAAGATCTATAGAGATAGATCAAGACGCTTAATAGCACTTTCACAAAGCACATACCTTGACAAAGTTTTGAAGAAGTTCAAAATGGACCAGTCAAAGAAAGGGTTCTTGCCTGTATTGCAAGATGTGAAGTTGAGTCAGACTCAAAGCCCGACCACTACAGAAGATAGAGAGAAAATGAAAGACATTCCCTATACCTCAGCCATAGGTTATATCATGTATGCTATGTGTACCAGACCTGATGTATGCCTTTCCATAAGTCTGGCAGGGAGGTACCAAAGTAATCCAGGAGTGGATCACTGGACAACGGTCAAGAACATCCTGAAGTACCTGAAAAGGCCAAGGTTATGTTTCTTGTTTATGGAGGTGACAAAGAGCTCGTCTAAATGGTTACGTTGATGCTAGCTTTGGCACTGATCCAGATGACTCTAAGTCACAAACCAGATATGTATTTATGTTGAATGGTGGAGCTCTCAGTTGGTGCAGTTCCAAGCAGAGCGTCGTGGCGGGATCTATGTGTGAATCGGAGTACATAGCTGTTTCGGAAGCAGCAAATGAAGGAGTCTAGATGAAGGAGTTCATATCCGATCTAGGTGTAATACCTAGTGCATCGGGTCCAATGAAAATCTTTTGTGACAATACTGGAACAATTGCCTTGGCAAAGCAATCCAGATTTCACAAGAGAACCAAACACATCAAGAGATGCTTCAACTCCATCCGTTAACAAGTCGAGGAGAGAGACATCAAGATTTGCAAAATACATACATATATGAATGTAGCAGAATCATTGACTAAGCCTCTTCCGCGAGCAAAACATGATCAGCACCAAGATTCCATGGGTCTTAGATTCATCAAAATGTAATCTAGATTATTGACTCTAGTGCAAGTGGGAGACTGAACGAAATATGCCCTAGAGGCAAAAAATAAGGTTGTTATTTTATATTTCATTATTCATGATAAAGGTTTATTATTCATGCTAGAATTGTATTGATCGGAAACCTTAATACATGTGTGAATACATAAACAAACAATGTGTCCCTATTGATCCTTTACTAGACTAGGTCGTTGATCAAAGATGGTTAAGGTTTCCTAACCATGGACATGAGTTGTCATTTGATAATGGGATCACATCATTAGGAGAATCATGTGATAGACAAGACCCATCCATTAGCCTAGCATAATGATTGTTAAGTATTATTGCTATTGCTTTCTTCATGTCAAATACACATTCCTTCGACTATGAGATTATGCAACTCCCGGATACCGGAGGAATGCCTTTTGTCCTCTCAAACGTCACAACGTAACTAGGTGATCATAAAGATGCTCTACAGGTATCTCTGAAGGTGTTTGTTGAGTTGGCATAGATCAAGATTAGGATTTGTCACTCTGAGTATAGAAGAGGTATCTCTGGGCCCTCTCGGTAATACACATCATAAGCTTGCAAGCAAATGCCTAAGGGGTTAGTCATGAGGTGATGTATTACGGAATGAGTAAAGAGACTTGTTGGTAACGAGATTGAACTAGGTATGAGATACCAATGATCGAATCCCAGGCAAGTAACATACCCAGGGACAAAGGGAATTATGTATGTTGTCATAATGGTTCGAGCGATAAAGATCTTCGTAGAATATGTAGGAGACAATATGGGCATCTAGGTACCGCTATTGGTTATTGGCCGGAGAGGTGTCTCGGTCATGTCTACATAGTTCTCGAACCCATAGGATCCGCACGCTTAACGTTTGATGACGATATAGTATATATGAGTTATGTGATTTGGTGACAGAATGTTGTTCGGTGTCTTGGATGAGATAACGGACATGACGAGGAGTCTTGAAATGTCGAGAAGTAAAGATTGATATATAGGACGATGGTATTCGGACATCGGAAGTGTTTCGGAGGGTACTGGGTACATATCGGGTCACTTGAAGGGGTTCCGGGCAACCCCGGCAAAAGATATGGGCCTTATGGGCCAAGAGGGGAAACACACCAGCCACAAGGGGCTGGTGCGCCCCCCATATGGGTCGAACCAGGAGGAGAAGGAAAGAGGGGAAATGAAAGGAAAGGGGGGATTCGGCCTCCCCCTTCCTTCCCTCCTCCCTCCTCTTTCCTTCCCCCTCCAGCAAATATGGCAGGGGGCGTGGCCAAGGGGAGACTCCAAGTAGGATTTGGCCTACTTGGGCGCCTCCTGGCAGCCTCCCCTCTCCCTCCCACCTATATATATGTGGGGGCGCCCTAGCACACACCAGACAATTGTTTAGCCGTGTGCGGCGCCCCCCTCCACCGTTTACACCCCCGGTCATATTTTCATAGTGCTTAGGCGAAGCCCTGTGAGGATCACTTCACCATCACTGTCACCACACCATCGTGCTGACGGAACTCATCTACTACCTCAACGTCTTGCTAGATCATGAAGGCGAGGGATGTCACCGAGCTGAACATGTGTAGAACACAGAGGTGCCGTGCATTCGGTAATTGATCGGTTGAAGCGCGAAGAAGTTTGACTACATCAACCGCGTTAAGAAACACTTCCGCTTACGGTCTATGAGGGTACATAGACACACTCTTCCCCTCGTTGCTATGTATCTCCACAAGGGGCTGGTGCGCCCCCCCCCATATTGGTCGAACCAGGAGGAGAAGGAAAGAGGGGAAATGAAAGGAAAGGGGGGGATTCGGCCTCCCCCTTCCTTCCCCCCTCCCTCCTCTTTCCTTCCCCTCCAACAAATATGGTAGGGGGAGACCCCAAGTAGGATTCAGCCTACTTGGCGCCTCCTGGCAGCCTCCCCTGTCCCTCCCACCTATATATGTGTGTGTGTGTGTGTGGCGGGGGTGCTAGCACACACCAGGTAATTGTTTAGCCGTGTGTGGTGCCCCCATCCACCGTTTACACCCCAGTCATATTTTGGTAGTGCTTAGGCGAAGCCCTGCGAGGATCACTTCACCATCACCATCACCACGCCGTCGTGCTGATGGAACTCATCTACTACCTCGACGTCTTGCAGGATCAAGAAGGCGAGGGACGTCACCGAGCTGAACGTGTGCAGAACATGGAGGTGTCGTGCGTTTGGTACTTGATCGATTGAAGCGCAAAGAAGTTCAACTACATCAACCGCGTTAAGAAACACTTCTGCTTACAGTCTATGATGGTACGTAGACACACTCTTCCCCTCATTGCTATGTGATACGTCTCCAACATATCTATAATTTATGAAGTATTCATGTTATTATATTATCCATTTTGGATGTTTAATAGGCCTTACTATACACTTTTATATTATTTTTAGGACTAACCTATTAACCGGAGGCCCAACCCAGATTGTTGTTTTCTTGCCTATTTCAGTGTTTCGAAGAAAAGGAATATCAAACTGAGTCTAAACAGAATGAAACCTTTGGGAGAGTTATTTTTGGAACAGAAGCAATCCAGGAGACTTGGAGTAGACGTCAGGGATGCTTCGAGGTGGCCACGAGGCAGGGAGGCACGCCCTACCCCCTGGGCACGCCTCACACCCTCGTGGGCCCCTCGTGGCTCCCCTGATCGACTTCTTTCGCCTATATATATCCATATACCCTAAAAACATCGGGAACACCATAGATCAGGAGTTCCGCCGCCGCAAGCCTCTGTAGCCACCAAAGACCAATCGAGGCCCTATTCTGGCACCCTGCCGGAGGGGGGATCCCTCACCGGTGGCCATCTTCATCATCCTGGCGCTCTCCATGACGAGGAGGGAGTAGTTCACCCTCGGGGCTGAGGGTATGTACCAGTAGCTATGTGTTTGATCTCTCTCTCTCTCTCTCGTGTTCTTGATTTGGCACGATCTTGATGTATCGCAAGCTTTCCTATTATAGTTGGATCTTATGATGTTTCTCCTCCTCTACTCTCTTGTAATGGATTGAGTTTTCCCTTTGAAGTTATCTTATCGGATTGAGTCTTTAAGGATTTGAGAACACTTGATGTATGTCTTGCATGTGCTTATCCATGGTGAAAATGGGATATTCACGTGATCTACTTGATGTACGGTTTGGTGATCAACTTGCGGGTTCAGTGACCTTGTGAACTTATGCATAGGGGTTGGCACACGTTTTCTTCTTGATTATTCGGTAGAAACTTTGGGGCACTCTTTGAAGTTCTTTGTGTTGGTTGAATAGATGAATCTGAGATTGTGTGATGCATATCGTATAATCATGCCCACAGATATTTGAGGTGACATTGGAGTATCTAGGTGACATTAGGGTTTTGGTTGATTTGTGTCTTAAGGTGTTATTCTAGTACGAACTCTTGAATAGATCAATCAGAAAGGATAACTTTGAGGTGGTTTCGTACCCTACCATAATCCCTTCGTTTGTTCTCCGCTACTAGTGACTTTGGAGTGACTCTTTGTTGCATGTTGAGGGATAGTTACATGATCCAATTATGTTATTATTGTTGAGATAACTTGCACTAGTGAAAGTATGAACCCTAGGCCTTGTTTCAACGCATTGCAATACCGTTTACACACACTTTTACCACTTGTTACCTTGCTGTTTTTATATTTTCAGATTATAAATACTCATATCTACCATCCATATTGCACTTGTATCACCATCTCTTCGCCGAACTAGTGCACCTATACAATCTACCATTGTATTGGGTGTGTTAGGGACACAAGAGACTCTTTGTTATTTGGTTGTAGGGTTGCTTGAGAGAGACCATCTTCATCCTACGCCTCCCATGGATTGATAAACCTTAGGTCATCCACTTGAGGGAAATTTTCTACTGTCCTACAAACCTCTGCACTTGGAGGCCCAACAATGTCTACAAGAAGAAGGTTGTGTGGTAGACATCAGTATGCATCTTCATGGATAGATCATTGCGTGTGCGTATATTTTTTTTGTTTTCCATGCAACGATTCCCAGCAGTTGTGTTGCATCAGCCCCTCCTCTTCGGGGAAATACCAAGGCTGATTATAAGCAACCGGGAAGAATTTTTGGCGCCGATGCCGGGGAGGATTCACATCAAAGTAGTCTCCCGTCAACTTGCCAATTTCTGGCGCCTTTGCCAGGGAGACATCATCAACATCTATCAAGTACCTATGCATAAACTTTCATCTCCCAATAATTTACTTTATTTGTCATTTGCCTCTAGTTTTCATCTCCCTCACTTCTAATTTTTTTTACAAAAATACATAAATATTTTCCCTTTTGCCTTTTTGCTCATTTGCTTGCCTTTTGCCTTCATGACTCAAAAACAGAAAGGAAAACAGAAAATAAAAGATAACTATGGATCCATTTAAAGTTTTTTACTTGGATCATCTTCGATCCATTTGTGCTCGTGCTGAAACCCCAACTAGCTTAGTTGATGGAAAATGTTTAGATGAGCATGCTCATTTTGTACATCATCGTTTGTCTCAAAAGGGGAGACACTTATGGCATCAAATAAATTGTTTCCTATGCTATGCTTGGAATCTATGTGAAATTTATGATCTTACTTGTTGCTCTAAGAAGCATAAAAAACACCTTCCATATTTATGTGAGTTTAATGACAATGAAATCTTATCATCTTATGCTAGGAATCATTATAGTTACTATGTGTCGGAGTACAGAAGTAGGGGTTCTACTTTGTACCCCTTTACCTGTGCACGGGCAGTCAGAGCCACGCCCACGGCTACACTGAGCAAGGCAGGTGAGGGAAGCCGAAGCTACAAGTCGATCAGAGCAATGCCAAGATAGGAACACAAAGAGCAAGAGGGCAAGGCAGACTCCCCCGGCAAGACCCTTGCCGGGGCGGCCTCCACGGCCCCGGCAAGGGCCTTGCCGGGGCGACTTGCCTGGCACCAGCGGAGAGCGCCACCCTTGAGCCCGAGGTTTCCAACACAACAACATTGGAACCAAGGCTCGGGAGGCGCCTCCATGGTGGCATGCAAATCTTTGTGAAGATCATTAACACACAAGGTCAGGTGAGGACCAGAAGACGAGACCTCCGGCAACATCCTTGCCAGGGACAACCGCGGTGCCACGGCAAGACCCTTGCCGAGGACATCAACGGGGCCGTGGCCCGGCCCGCGTGCGCCAAGACCCCACCGCCGTTCCCATGCAGCTGCCAGCCAAGCCAGCCAGGCGAGCACCTGCATGGCGACGTGCGGCCCCGAGGCCAACTCAGCAAGCACCTACGTGGTGGCATGCAATCTTTGTGAAGACGCCGCCACCGTGCCACCTCAGTAGCCTGCCAGCTTACATGGTGTTGACCGCCTCGCTGGCTAGGGCGCGTGTCGAAGCAGCGCGAGGCGGCAATAAAGCGAGGGGACACCTTAGGGGGCGCATTTAATGCGTCTTGTCCCGTAATAGCAAGTGATAAGCTTGTATATTGTACCCTTTCCACCTTCTGTGTGCCACTATGGCGCCTCCTTCGACTATAAAAGGAGGCCCGAGGCGTACTGGAGAGGGATTCAGCTCTTTGAGCAAGTCACGCTCGATAGCTAGCTCAAGAACATTCATATACACACAAAAGCAGGACTAGGGTATTACGCGGTCTCCGCGGCCCGAACCTGGGTAAACAACCTTTGTGCTGGCTCTTAGACCTGCTCTTCTCACAACCCCGCGCCCGCCGACCATAGTAGGGATCCCATTGATCCCATAAGTGTCGTTCTCACCGACATCTCTGGCGCGCCAGGTAGGGGGCGCCGTTGTGAAAATCTGGTCTAACAACCAGTCTAGCATTTCTTCGTCGCCATGGCTCCCAAGAGGAAGACAACGATGGCAATCGGGTCATTCGGAGCCGGACTGCCCGTACTGGTGCGGGCTAGTAGCAGGCCGGTCGCGGACAGAACCCGAGGCGCGACCCCACGAACACCCACATCGCCCTGGCAGTCTGGACCTAGCGAGCGGCATCATTCATGCGCAGGACGACAGGCCGCACGCCGCAAATTCCAGAGACGGAGTTAGGCCCCCCGCAGGCGGCGCGGGGCCCTTCAGGGTCGGCGCCATGCCACCCACCAGCAGCGCGGCGGCCTCCAAGACGCCTGCGCCGGCGCCCACGACGCGCTCTTCCCAAGTCGTGCATGACGAGCAGTGTCACCACACTGGTGGCCCTGGGCGCCGACCTGGGAAGAGTCCAGTGCGCCCTTCGCAGGACGAAGGAGGTCAGCATGCATGCCGAAGTACTGGCAAAAATGGCATGTAGTCGCAGGGTCGTGGTAGAGCTCCTTCTAACGTGGTTAGAAGTCAAAGCGCGTCACGGTCCACGCAGCTCTCGCCATCGCCCACGCCAGCAGAAGCTTTGGCACACGCACAACTGCTCCTTGACTTTCCTCCTACTGCGGAGAAGCTCGACGAGTGGAGAGCCACCGTCTGGAGCCTCGTCGGCATCGCCAACAAAGATGAGCCGCGACCAACGGGGCCCGTAGGCCGCCGCTCCATCAAGCCACCGCAAGCCAGCGATGGAAGGGTCGGGGGTGATGCAGCCACGGTGCACTCTCCTACCCCACGCCAGCTACCGCGGGTGTCGATTCGTCGTGATGACGCTTGTGATAATATTTCTGTAGCATCGTCCGATCCATGGACCCACCACGATCAGCGTCAAGTTCTTCGGGAGCGAGCCCTTGAAGACGCTCGAACTACCATCGAGCGTTAGTGTGATGCGCGCCACCAGTCAGATAGGCGGGCAGGTCCCACTATGGACCACCCAGCATCGGGAGGCTATGGTGGCCTACCATACGAGGTGGGTTTCCCAGCCTTTAGCCATGAGCTGTGGCAGTTCTAGTGGTCCTCCCACCGCACATTCAAGCCCGACGTTGGTGAGAAGTACAACGGCAAGACTCACCCGTCGGAGTTCCTCAACATCTACACCATTGCGATGCAAGCTGCTGGAGCCCGCGACGACAAGGTGCTTGCCAATTACTTCCCGTTAGCACTCAAGCCCAATGTTATGTCATGGTTGATGCACTTGTCGGTGGATTCCATTTCTTCTTGGTCGGATCTGTGTCATGAGTTTGTTGGCGCCTTCACTTGAGGCCATCAAGCTCATGGCCAGGCAAGCGATTTGCATATCATCCCCCAGAAGGAAGGTGAAAACCTACGCAAGTATATCCAGAGGTTCAGCCGGGTGCAGTACAACATCCCAGACGTTCACCCTGCCACCGTGATCAGAGCATTCCATCAGAATGTGCGTAACTACAAGATGCGTGAGGAGCTAGCGATGAACAAGGTCAAGGATGTGGCCAAACTTTATGTTCTGGTCGATAGGTGCACTCGGGCTGAAGAGGGGAGGAAGTACCCCGGTGAGGACGCGGTGCGGAAACCGACTCCATGGACAACGACATCGCTGCCCCAACGAAGAAGGGCCGGCGCCATAATAGAAAGTGCAAGGGCAAGACTGTGCTTGCCGTCGAGGGGTCCGACGACACCGGCACTGCCAAGAAGGCGAAGGCGAGCGACCCCGGCAAGGAAGTTGCTGGGTGTGCCGCTTGTCGGGCCTTGGCGGCTGCCGACAAGCCGGGAAGCTCCGACAAGCAGTATTGCAAGATCCACCGGACCAAGGACCATGATCTCCAAAACTGCCGACAAGTTGAGCTGCTTACTGAGAAGCAAAAAGCCGAATACAAGAGGCGGGACAAGTAGAGAGGCCAGGACGGTGCCGGAGGATCCGGCAAGAAGCATGGCAGCCAAGGAAGCCGCCGTGGCAAGGATAACCAGCAAGAGGCCCGCCCGGGGCTGCGACAAGAAGCAGGAAGACGATGATCATGACGAGGACGACGAGTCCGGCGACCACGAGTTCCAGAAAGCTATAGAGGCCATGTGCATCGAAGGTGGAGCCTCGTTGCACACCTCTCGCCGCCAGCTCAAGCAGTGGGCGCGTGAGATCACAATGGTGGAGCCATCGCTCGACGCGCGGAAGCCACTGAAGTGGTCCAGCACGCCTATCATCTTTGACACCGAGGACCACCCTGATCGCACAACTGCGGTCGGGTGTTTGCCGTTGTTGGTTTCACCAACGATTCGCAACCTCAAGGTGATGACTATGCTAGTTGATGGCGGGGCCGGTCTGAACTTGATCTCGCCTGTCGTGGTCAAGAGGCTGCAGATTCCTGATGGAGATCTCAAAGGGACGGACACGTTTCAAGGGGTCAACCCGGGAAGAAGCCAGCCGAAGGGCAAGGTCACACTGCCTAAGACGTTTTTTTGGAGGCGAGTTGAACTATAGGACGTAGAGGATTGTCTTTGATGTGGCCGAGATCCCCTTGCCCTACAACGGGATCCTCGATCGCCCGCCACTGGCCAAGTTCATGGCGGCGTCGCACTATGCCTATAACATGCTGAAGATGCCTGGGCCGATGAACATCATCACCGTCCCCTCCGACAAGAAGGATGCGCTGATCTGTGCTGATCAACTCTACCGGGAAGCAGCTGCGGCAGCTGCCACCAAGGCGTTTGCTCCTGCCGTTGAAGCCCCGGAAGGGAAGAAGACCGGCAAGACCTCTCGCACCCACTCCGGCAAGTGCACCTCTTCGGAGTGTTGTGCTCCCGTCGAGGACGTGCCAGAGAGCTCCACCGGCAAGAGCAAGAAATCCAGAGCTGCACCACCAGATACCAAGAAGGTGCTCGTCAAGGAGGACGACACGGGAGGGGCTTTCACCATAAGCTCCACCCTCGATAGCAAATAGGAAGGCGAGCTCGTCACTTTCCTGTGGGAGAATGTCTATGTGTTTGCGTGGCAGGCGTCCGACATTCCCGGCGTTCCCAGGGAAGTGATTGAGCACCATCTTGCTGTCTGTCCCCATGCATGGCCCGTCAAGTAGAAGGTCAGGAAGCAAGTTCTGGAGAGGCAAGAGTTCATCACGGAAGAGATCAGAAAGCTGGAAGCGGCAGGCTTGGTAAGAGGGGTACTCCATCCGACGTGGTTGGCCAGTCCTGTGGTAGTGCGCAAGGCAAATGGGAAGTGGAGGTTGTGTATTGATTACATGGATATCAATAAGGCTTGTCTAAAAGACCCTTTCCCATTGCCGCGCATCAACCAGATTGTTGACTCCACGACCGGGTGTGACCTGTTATCATTCCTCGACGCCTACTCAGGATACCATCAGATTTTCATGACGAGAGAAGATGAAGAGAAGACAACATTCATCAACCCATGTGGTATGTACTGCTTTTTACGGATGCCTTTCGGGTTGAAGAGTGCTGGCTCGACCTTTGCAAGAGCAGTCCAAATTGGTTTTGAGCCTCAGCTACATAGAAATATGGAAGCATATATGGATGACATAGTGGTCAAAACCAAGGACAAGGCAACACTTGTGCAAGATCTGGAAGAAACATTTGCAAACCTGTGCAAGATCAACCTCAAGCTGAACGCTGAGAAGTGTGTCTTCGGTGTCCCGTTCGGCAAGCTTCTCGGGTTCTTTGTGTCGTAGCGTGGGATCGTGGAGAACCCAGACAAGATTAAGGCCATTGAGCAGATTGAGGCACCTAAGCGGATCAAGGATGTGCGTCGGCTCACTGGCTGCGTCGCCGCCATGAGCAGATTCATCTCCAAGTCCACTGAGTGTGCCCTTCCCTTTTTCAAAATCTTGAAAAAGGCGGGCCCGATGGAGTGGACCCCGGAGGCCGAGGCAGCGCTGCGGGATTTAAAGAAGTACCTTTCCTCCATGCTAATACTGGTTGCGCCTAAGCCACAAGAGCCACTGCTGCTGTATCTAGCGGTGACGAATCAAGTGGTTAGCGTCGCACTGGTGGCGCAGAGGGAGGTTGACGAAGGGGCAGCAGCAATGACAGAGTTGACGGATGGCGAGCCAGAACTCCCCCCGGTAGGGCCTGGTCTCGGCAAGGCTGGCCCCCCAGCAAGGTTTGACACCAGCGCGACAGGGCCCGCGCAACCAGGCGAAGTGGTGCAGAAGAAGATGATGATGCAGCACCCGGTTTACTTCGTCAGCTCCCTCTTGCAGGGGGCTAGGTCATGGTACTCCGGTGTGCATAAATTGCTCTTCGGCCTCCTTATGGCCTCGAGGAAGCTACGTCATTACTTCCAAGCGCACGCGATCACCGTCGTCACCCGCCTCCCGTTGCAAGGGATACTACATAAGCAAGATGCAACGAGGAGGATTGTGGAGTGGGCCTTGGAGCTGTCAAGTTTTGGTTTGAAGTTCGAAAGCACCTCGACAATTTAGAGCAGAGTCTTGGCGGAGTTCATTGCGGAATGGACCTCGACACCCGACGAAGAGATCCAGGAGACCACTCTTCCTGGCAAGGAAACAAGTTGCAACTGGGTTATGTACTTTGACGGGGCTTTTTCGCTGCAAGGCGCCCGTGCTGGTGCACTGCTCGTCGCACCCACCGGAGAGCACCTCAAGTACGTGATCTAGATGCACTTTCCCAGGGAGATGTTGACGAACAACACTGCTGAATACGAGGGATTGCTTGCTAGTCTCAGGATCGCGCCAAACCTCGGGGTCAAGAAGCTCATCGCCAGGGGTGATTCGCAGCTTGTCGTCAGGCAGGTCAACAAGGATTATCAAAGCCCATTGATGGAAGCCTACGTGGATGAGGTGAAGAAACTGGAGGAGCGCTTTGATGGTATACAGGCGGAGCATGTCCCCCGGATGGAAAATGACATCGCCAACTACCTGTCGAAGCGCGCTACCCTCAAGCTACCTGTGGAACCAGGTACTTTTGTGCTTTGGTTAACTGAACCATCCGTTGAACCATCAACAGAGCAAAACAAGTGGAGGAAGTCAGGCCCCGGCAAGTACTTCCCCACTGAGCTCCCTAGAGCCGCTGGCGAAGATGTTGCCGTGGACGCCGAGCCTGCCGCAGGGCAACTGACTCCGGCAGGGCGTCAAGCCCTGGCCGTAGAGGTAGCCGTTCCCACGGCAGAGGGGATGCCTTTGGTCCTTGCCGTCGAGCCCCAGGCTCCTATATGGGCACAACATACCGTCTGATTCCTCCAAACAGGGGAGCTTCCTGAGGAGCAGGAAGAAGCGGAGAAAGTAGCCCGTCGGTCTGCCCTGTACCAGTTAGTTGACAACGTTCTATACAGAAAAAGATCAAACTGAGTGAAATTGAAGTGCATTCCCCGGGAGGAAGGACTGGAGCTGTTGGCGGAGATACATGGAGGCATATGTGGCTCCCACATAGGGTCGAGGGCCCTTGCCGGCAAGGCTTTCCAGCAAGGTTTCTTCTGGCCCACCGCCCTCCAGGATGCGACGACACTAGTAACCAAGTGTGAAGCGTGCCAGTTCCATTCAAAGAAGCTTCATGAACCAGCTCAAGCCCTTCAAACAGCCCCTCTCTCCTGGCCATTCTTGGTCTGGGGGCTCGACATACTGGGCCCTTCCCCCATGCCGTTGGGGCTTTGAGTACTTGTACGTTGCAATCAACAAGTTCACAAAGTGGCTGGAGGTGGAAGCAGTGAGGAAGGTGACAGTGCAGTCGGCCGTCAAATTCTTCAAGGGGCTAGTTTGCCGCTTTGGTGTGCCAAACAGAGTCATCACTGACAACGGCACGCAGTTCATAAGCCACACCTTCATGCAATACATTGAAGACCTCAGCAACAAGGTCTGTTCGCTTCCGTGGCACACCCACGAAGCAACGGCCAAGCGGAGAGGGAAAATGCTGAAGTACCGCGAGCCCTGAGGACAAAGACTTTTGACAGGCTGCATAAGAGCGGAAGGCGCTGGATTGATGAGTTGCCGGCAGTTCTTTGGTCGATCAGAACAACGCCGAATCGAGCCATCGGCCAGACGCCCTTTGCCTTGGTATACGGGGCAGAAGCAGTTCTCCCCACGGAACTCATATACGGGTCACCCCGAGTGCTCATTTATGATGAGCTTGAGCAAGAGCAACTACACCAAGATGATGCGACGCTCCTCGAGGAAGATCGTCTCCAGGCGGCTGTGAGAGCAGCACGCTACCAGCAAGCCTTGCGCTGCTACCATAGCCGCAAGGTTCATGCCCTAAGCTTTAAGGAAGGCGACCTTGTTCTTCGGTGCATTCAGTCGGCCAAGAATTCCAACAAGTTGACGCCAAAGTGGGAAGGCCCTTATCGGGTAACACGAGTCACCAGGCCCGGCGCAGTCCGCCTGGAGACTGAAGATGCCATTCCAGTGAGCAACTCCTGGAACATCGAGCATCTTCGCAAGTTTTACCCATAAGGCGCCGTTGCCGGGCCCCCCGGCAAGCCACCTTTTGTACAAGCCTTGTCGGCAAGGCATGTAACCCTCTGTACAAAGCCAGACGCAGACCCTAAGCATAAATAAACAAAGCACTGGCGCCCTAAGTCATAGCATGCATGCTAGGTTGAGTCTCTCCCTCGGTTAGGGTTGATAGTGCTTCGCGGCGACTAACCCCTAGCACAGAGGTCGAGTCTACATCTCTTTGTTCCTTTCCGTCCTCTTTGGTTCGCAGGGTACATGAATGTTTCTGCCGAGCTATGTGGAAGAAAGAGAACGAGTCGGCGCTCTCGCCCCGGCAAGCCAAGGTTGCCGGGGGCTGAAGACACAAGGGTCCACCCACGGCAAGCCAAGGTTGCCGAGGGCTGCAGATTCAGATAAGTCTCTTATCCCCTATTATGCATTTTCGTATAGAATTGGGACGTATGGAACCTCGTTTTATTCCAAGGCTGTCGTGCTCCCTTTTTCCTACTGCCCGAGAGCTATTTCTTGGTTCGGAATTTGGTTGTAGCCGCGGCAGCGAGGAAGCAAGCATAGGGGCGAAGTAGATGTTTATTTTAAAAATAACAAGGATTCATTCCTTGGTATGGGCTTCGCTCACACGCAAAGGACCCGGCAAGCACCCTTTTTCATTAATACGCCCCATATAGGTACAATTCGTACGGAATGTAAACATGAGCAAGGGGATTACAAGTTTTAAATTTAACTAAGGCCTGGAGGCTTACAAACTAAAAAGAGATAAGGTTCCCGTAATCCCTTTCTTGTCCCTCTCCTCAGGAAACGGAACAAGAAGGCAAGAGGGCAGAAGGAGCGCCTAGGCGTACGAGCAGCAGAAGGCACCAAGAGAACATGTCGGCGGCCGCCTAGGGGAGGGCTGGTGATGATGGTGCCGGGAGAAGAGCTGGAAGATGAGGCAACGGTCCGTCAATACGCTATGAAGGCGTCGGTGCCATCGTACTCTGACTTGACGGCCCACCACCCGCCTTCTCCGCCTTCTCCAGCCTTCCCACGCCAGCCGCCCAAGGAGGCGACCCCGAGAAGTTCAAGGAGCCGGCCCCACCGGGAGAAGGGGCCCAGTGCAGATGCTGCTGCTGCCGGCACCGCCCGGGGACGGCGGGTCCGACGCCTAGTCGGACCCATCATCCTCTCGCCTGCTACCCTCATCGTCGTCGTCGCTATCCTCCTCGTCACTCTCGCTCGAGGAAGAGTTTTCGTCATCGGAGGATCTCTCCACGCAGCACTTTAGGAAAGTCCCGAAGTCTCCAAAGACCTTGACGGAGAGCAGGCCGTTCTCCATTAGTTTGAAATAGAGAATGAGCCCCACCGTCAGGTTGTGGATGCGAGCGAAGGTTTTCCATCCTCGACGGAGATACGTGACATGAGGGGCTGGGAAATCAACGTCGGCCCATGTGCCACTATTCCCGCAGCCCCTCATATGCAGTCTCACCATTTGCGGCGGGTCGAGCTCCATCTCTCGAGCAAATGGAGTAGGAAGACGAAGACGACGACGCGCCGGCTGGCGCAGCCTGATGAGGAATTTGCGGGGTTGGTCCCCGACGTGGCCCTCCATTGGAGGAGGGACCGCCGGCGGAGGCGAGGCCGATGCGCCGCCCCGTCCACCTCTTCCTCGAGTGCCACGGCGACCTCGGCATTGCACCCTCCCCCTTCCCCTCATGGACGGCTCCGCCGCCACGGGTTCTTGGGGAGGAGGGGCGCGTTGTCGAGCGGTGACCCTCGCGGCCACCGTTGAAGCATCAGCACACCCTCTCGCCATAACAGCAGGGAAGAGGAAGCCAAGATGGGAGGAAGCAAATGGGGAAATATTGAGGGGTGGCATCCCTCCCCCTCCCCTCCTTATAAAGGGGCGGGATCGGGTCCCAGCCGCCCCTCTCAGCCAATCCAGCTCATTAAGATGGCAGCAGGCGAGGCCGTCAGCCGCCCTCCTCGCCCAATTGAAGGCGCGTGGGTATCGACCCACGCGCGCGTCTTCCCATATTCCACGCGCCTGTCACCCACCCCGCGCCATGCATGCGGCGTACATGGCGCAAGGGGTGGGCGTAGTGGGAAAGATGGACGGCGGTTCCAAGGTGAAGAAAAGTAATTGAGCAGCAGCCCTGCGGTCTTAAAGGGACACGCAAGCCGCCTCTTTACTGTTCACCGCAAGATGATGCGAGCATGCTTCGGTCACCCCACGCATGATCCCCCATGTCACGCATTCAACGCAAGTCATGGGGAAGCACAGCGGGCGGAAAAATTACCGCGGTAAAAATCGGCCCCGCCTGCCCGCGCACCGTTCTGGGCCTAGCCCAACAAAACATCGCGCTTATGTGTGGCCCAGGCCCGGGGGCTCCTGTCGGTGTATAGAAGTAGGGGTTCTACTTTGTACCCCTTTACCTGTGCACGGGCAGTCAGAGCCACGCCCACGGCCACACTGAGTAGGGCAGGTGAGGAAGCCGAAGCTACAAGACGATCAGAGCAACGCCAAGACAGGAACATAAAGAGCAAGAGGGCAAGGCGGACTCCCCCGGAAAGACCCTTGCCGGGGCGGCCTCCACGGCCCCGGCAAGGGCCTTGCCGGGGCGACTTGCCTGGCACCAGCGGAGCGCGCCACCCTTGAGCCCAAGGTTTCCAACACAATAACATTGGAACCAAGGCTCGGGAGGCGCCTCCATGGTGGCATGCAGATCTTTGTGAAGATCATTAACACACAAGGTCAGGCGAGGACCAGAAGATGAGACCTCCGGCAACATCCTTGCCGGGGACGACCACGGTGCCACGGCAAGACCCTTGCTGAGGACATCAGCGGGGCCGCGGCCCGGCCCGCGCGCGCCAAGACCCCACCGCCGTTCCCATGCAGCTGCCAGCCCAGCCAGCCAGGCAAGCACCTGCGTGGCAACGTGCGGCCCCGAGGCCAACTCAGCAAGCACCTGCGTTGTGGCATGCAGATCCTCGTGTAGACGCCGCCACCGGGACACCTCAGCAGCCTGCCATCCTACATGGCGCTGACCGCCTCGCTGGCCAGGGCGCGTGTCGAAGTAGGGTAAGGCAACAATAAAGCAAGGGGAGACCTCAGGGGGCGCATTTAATGTGTCTTGTCTCGTAATAGCAAGCGATAAGCTACACTATACCCATTCCACCTTCTGTGTGCCACTGTGGCGCCTCCTTCGACTATAAAAGGAGGCCCAAGGCATAGGGATTCGGCTCTTTGAGCAAGTCACTCTCGATAGCTAGCTCAACAACATTCATATACACACAAAAGCAGGACTAGGGTATTACGCAATCTCCGCGGCCCGAACCTGGGTAAACGACCTTTGTGCTGGCTCTTAGACCTGCTCTTCTCACAACCCCGCGCCCGCCGACCACAGTAGGGATCCAGTTGATCCCATAGGTGTCGTTCTCACCGACACTATGATGTCGAACTAATTGAAGAATTTGTTGCTTTTAAGGGTGCCTATGAAGTTGCTTCTTTGATTGAAAAGTATGATATTAGTCTCTACAAATCTGAAAAATGTTCAATACTTAAATATTGCTATGAAAATATGCATGTAATGCCTATGTTAGTGAATTCATTGGGAGAATGTCTGCTTTGGAAGAAAATAATGATATGCATGAATCTATAGAAAAATATAATTCTGTTGATTTGATAGAAATATCCCCTCATAATGAATGTAATGCTTGTTATTCTTATGGCCATGATGCCAATATTAATGATGCTTATGGTGATGAAACTTGCTATAGTTCCTTATGTTAAAAATGAAGTTATTGCTATTGCATCCACACTTGATAGCTCCTTGAATGAAAATCATGATTGCAATGATGTTATGATAAATTCTATTAATGTTAATTGTTCTAATAATATGCAAAGCTACAAGCTTGGGGATGCTAATTTTGCTATGTCCACTACCTATTGTAATGATCATGATTGGGGTGATGCTTCTTATGGTCTAGAAAATTTATTTAAGCCTCATGATGAATATGATATTGATAATAAATTTTGCAATAGTAATATTGAAAGCGGGTTTGGAAGAGCGTCAAATTTAGGTAATAACAATCCCAAATATTTGGAGAATGTTCAATCTTATGATTTTTTTTGATAAAAGTGGGTTTGGAGAGGTCATGACTTTAGTTGATGTTAATCCCACTACCTTGGAAGATTGTGAAACTTTTATGCATGTGGATCATGAAGAGAATATTTTATATGATACTGTATTTTTAGAATTTGATCATGATCCCAAAAGTAATTATTATGAGAGGGGAAAATATGGTTGTAGAAATCTTCATGTTACTAAATTACCTCTCTTCATGATGAAATCGTTATTGTTTCTTTCTTCTTGCTTGCATATGCTAGATATTTCATGTCTTGATAATTTGTTCTCTTATGAAATGCCTATTGAAAGATCGTGGATGTCGCCTAGAGGGGGGTGTGAATAGGCGCTTTCAAAATAATTATGGTTTAGGCTTGAACAAATGCGGAATAAACCTAGCGATTAATTTGTCAAGCACAAAACCTACAACAACTAGGCTCTGATAATCCCCAAGTGTAGGGAATCATCATAGCAATTTCCAAAGATGGAAGTGATAAGTATAGAGTGTCAAACCCACAAGGAGCTAAAGGTAAGATCAATATTCTCTCTAGTCCTATCTGCCACTCATACGACTCTACGTACACCAAATGTTTGCTTCCAACTAGAAACGAGAAATAAAACTACATTGTGGGTATGAAGAGGATAACTTTGCATGATATCGGAGAGCTAAAATATAAAAGTTGGTGTTGTTATCATAAAGTTAGAATATATTAATTAAGTATTATAAATAGCGAGTGTGGAATAATGATGGGTCAGTGTGCGGAATTGTCCTAAGCAATTGGTAACCAGATCGGTAATCACTATTGCAATTTCATATGAGGGAGAGGCATAAGCTAACATACTTTCTCTTCTTGGATCATATGCACTTATGATTGGAACTCTAGCAAGCATCTGCAACTACTAAAGATCATTAAGGTAAAACCCAACCATAGCATTAACATATCAAGTCCCCTTTATTCCCATACGCCATGACCCACTTATCCGTGTTTGTGTTTCTGTCACTCACGCAACACATACAATAAGCAAACCATGAACATATTACAAACCCTACAGCGGGGATCCCTCACGCTTGCGCGACATGGAGGGCACCATAGGAAAGCACCAATAATAAAATATGCAACTCAAACCAATCTAGATCATCAATCAACCCAAAGACAAAGGAAATCTGCTCAAAACATCATAGGATGGCAACACATCATTGGATCATAATATGTGGCATAAAGCACCATGTTCAAGTAGGGATTACAATGGGGTGCGGGAGAGTGGACCGCGTAAAAGAGATGAGGATGATGATGGTGATGGTGATGTTGATGAAGACGATCACCGCGGCGATGATTCCCCTCCCGATGGCACTCTGGCGCCACCGAGAGAGAGGAGGAGAGGTTCTCCCCCTTGTGCTTCCTCCTCCATGGCTTCCCCTGGATGGGGAGAGGTACTCCATCTGGTCCTTGGCCTTCATGGTGATGATGGCCCCTCCGAGATCCTCTGTCAGGACCCCGACTCAATGCCACATCAATCTAGCATGTAACACCTCATATCACTTTGCGGCCTCACGCACGGTATTCCCACGGGTGTCGCCTTACCTTAGCCCGGGACCGTTTGCGCCTTTTGGCACACGTATATGACAGTGTCGCTAGCATCCATATGATAAGGAGCCCGGGCTGACATGGCTAGTCGTAAACCCAAAGTGGCACAGACTTACAGGGACAGGCATCCATGACCCAGCATCGAACGTGTCGGTCATCAGTGAGTGAATCCAGGCTGTAGCACTGGGCTAGCAGGACTCCGGTGAA
Organism: Triticum dicoccoides; assembly: GCF_002162155.2. Taxonomy (NCBI): domain Eukaryota; kingdom Viridiplantae; phylum Streptophyta; class Magnoliopsida; order Poales; family Poaceae; genus Triticum; species Triticum dicoccoides. The sequence continues at coordinate 425,730,280 of NC_041383.1, read as the reverse complement.
CCGGGCTGTAGCAGGCTAACAGGACTCCGGTATTCATCGCGTGACATTTCCCCGAAGGGACAGACACAGGAACGAAGAAGGACACATGCCGGCCAGCCTAAGTGTTCCGGAGCAGTAGCAAGCTACCATGGCTCAGTGGAAACACTAGGAGACATTTCCCGGTAAGAGAGGCTACTAAGGATAAACAACTAGATAGTCAGATCCCACACATACCAAGCATTTCAACAACATACACACAATATGCTCGATATGTGCAGATACAACATGGCATCACAACATGACTCTACGACTCAATTAATTATTTATTAGGCTCCGAGGAGCGAGATATTACAAACATGAGTCTCATGACCCAACACTCAGAGCATACAAATCAAAGCACAAGCGGAAGCTAAACATGTCTGAGTACAGACAACTATAAATGAAAAAGGCTGAGAAGCCTGACTATCTACCAGATCCTGCCGAGGGCACAAGATCGTAGCTGAGGTAACAAGCTAAACGTCGAAGTCCACGTGGAACTACTAGTGAGACTGAAGTCTCTCTGCAAAAACATAAAATAGGCAAACGTGAGTACAAATGTACCCAGCAAGACTTACATCAGATCTATCTACATATGCATCATTATCAACAAGGGGTTGGAGGGGTTTGACTGCAGCAAGCCAGCTTTGACTCGGTGGCTATCCTGAACTACGACTGCAAGTAACTCTTTTGAAGTGGCGCACACGAGTCCACATATTCACCAACCAATACACCACTATGGATCCGCTCCCGTCTCCCTACGAGAACGCCATCCATAGCACTCACGCTTATCTTGCGTATTTTAGAGTATCCACTTTCACTTGTCTATGAACTATGCAAGGGGTCCACGTTTCCATATCCGAGGAATCCGGCTATTCGAATAGATAATGATGACCCTGCAGGGGTGTACTTCTTCACACACGCTCCCGCCACTTACCGCCCTGTACACGTCATGTACCTCGGCAACCTTCAAGCGGAGGCCGGGCGAGGGAGTCGGCCACGACCTGACTAACCGAACAAGTCTCTAGTCCAGGTTTATCGCCTATTCGGGTTCCATCCGCAAGGAAATCCGGCCAGGGTGTCGCTTACGGCCCCAAACGATGTGTGCAGGGTTCCCAAGCCCACCAACCGGGTGCCACTTGGTACACCGGGCCACTGTGCCTAGTCTGTCCCAAGCCCACCTGTACCGGGTGCCACTTGGTAGACTACTAACACTACCTACAAACACCAGAAACTAGTTGCAACTCCTGGACAGAGATCATGTTGATTAATAAGTCGAGAGGGGCACTTAAGCATTCCAATGTGTGGTAGTAGCTGGTCATGGATCACAAACACAGAACTCAGTTCCTGAGGACGGCTGCAATGAGACAACCCACCATGTACTCCTACATGGCCTCTCACCGCTACCTTTACCAAATCGTGTTCACACACTTAGCTCACACACATTGGGACATGTTCACACGCCTCTGATTCATCCCCGATGAATCAGACCTGACACAACTCTAAGCAGTAGCAGGCATGACAACAAGCATGAATGAGTAGGCACAACAGGGCTCAAACAACTCCTACTCATGCTAGTGGGTTTCATCTATTTACTGTGGCAATGACAGGTCATGCAGAGGATAAAGGGGTTCAGCTACCGCAGCAAGTAACAAATATATCGTTGTTGTCCTAATGCAGTAAAAGAGAGCAGGAGCGAGAGAGTGGGATTTTATCGGAATGAACAAGGGGGTTTTGCTTGCCTGGCACTTCTGAAGATAACATTGAGTCTTCATCAGTGTCAACGATCACATCATCGGTATCACGTCTATCGAGAGGGGACAAATACCGGCAACACAGAAGGGAACACAATCAATGCAATGCACAATATGATGCATGATCATGACACTTCATTTGCCCTAAACAGTAGTGATAAGTTGTTCTAACATGCATGTAAATGATACAGATGGATTCCTTCAATTTTTCTGATAATTTTTCATATATAAATTATTTAATTTGGAGTTACGGTTGAATTTCTATGATTTATTGAAGTTTTAGCTATTTTCTGGGATTTCCTGATTATTTTTAAATCCAGAAAATACTTATTGCGTCAGCCCCACGTCACAGTGACGTCAGCAGGGTCAACTGGGCTCCCCAGGTCAAACCTGACGTGTGGGGGCCACACGTCAGTGACACAGGAGCTAATCCCGGTCAAACCCAGCGCTAACTGAGGTTTGACCAGGGGTGGGGCCCACAGTCAGTGGCCTAGGGGGTTGGTTAGGGCGTCATTAGCGCTAATTAAGCGTGCCACGTCGGCAGTCACCGGAGTTTCGCCGGCGACGACCCAAAACGCGGCGGAGACGCACCGGGGTGGCTCGGGTTTCGTCTATACTGCACCGTTCGGTGCGCCCTTTGGCTCTACGGGGAGCTGGCGCGTCGGATGGTCGTGGTCTCCGGGCCTGGGGTGGCCGGAGTCGACGGCGGCGATGGCAAGTGCGGCGGCCGGAGCTTCGGGTTCGAGCGGGGCGAGGCCACAGAGGACGGGAGGGATGGCTAAGGGGCTCGCCGAGCTCCTGAAGATGCTAGGAGCACGGTGCCGTGCTCGGTTTCGAGCCTTGCTGGCTGCAGTGATGGCGGCGACTTCGCCGGCGGCGTGGGGTTCTCGGCTCGTTGTGAACGGCGGCTAGAGAGGGAGGTAGGGCACGGGGAGAGGGGGAATCGGGTCAAGGGCTCACCGCGGAGCTGCAGGGAGGGTTAGTGGGCTCGGGGGCGCGCCGGAGTGGCCGAATCGACGGAGAAGGGCGCCGGGGCCGAAGCTTGGAGATGATGACGATGGCGGCTGCTCGGGGCCCTTCTGGTCGCGTGAGACGTCGAGGAGGTCGAGGGAGGCACTGCGGAGCTCGGGAGCGCGTCGGGGAGGAGAGGGGGTGGTGGTGGCCGCGGCGGACGGCGTCGGTGGCGACGGGGCTCCGCTCGGTGGAGGAGAGAGGGAGCCAGAGAAAGGGGGGAGAAGGCACGGGGAGAGTGCGAGGCCTGGGAGGGTGCGTGGCGTCGCGGGCGGGGTCCAGGGCGACGAGAGGAAGCAGGAGGTGGCCAGGGGGAAGCAGGAGGTGGTCGAGGCCTCTCGGGCGCGCGCCACGCCTCGCCTCTGTTCGTCCTCCTGGCAGAGGAGGAAGAGGACAAGGGGAAGGAGGTGGGCTGGGCCGGCCAGATGGAGCTGGGCCAGCTCTGGTGGGCTGCACGGGTGAGGCCAGGTAACTTCCTTCTCTCTCTTTCTTTTATTTCTATTTCAGTTCTGTTTTCTATTTTTCTAATCTGTTTTGCCACTGCTTTGAATTTAAAATAATTCAAACAATGCCAAAAACTCCTCTGAAAATATTTATGCTGCTTAATGGACTTTTCCAAAAGCACATAAAATGTTTCAGGGTATTTGGAAATATATTCTATACAAATTATGAATATAGTTCCAAATGCAAATAAAGTAATGATTTAAATTCAGTGCTCAAAATATTCCTCAAAAATGTTCATTACTTTTGGTTTGGTGCAAAACCCTTGCCAAAATATAACCAACATTATTTAAGGCCATTTTGAAAACATTGAATGCATTTTCCAGGGTTCTTTGCCCCTCTTTTATTTAAGTTTTTGAGGCTTCCATAATTCCTCAGTTCAAGTTTCGAAAATATAGACATGATGCACACATGAAGCTAGCCTAGAGCACTACCAGCAGCTAGGGATGTGACAACTCACCCCCACTAAACAAGAATCTCGTCTCGAGATTCAAGCGTAGGGTAAGGTGAAGGGTAACGCAGACTAGTATAATCTTCACGATCCAGGGTGCACTTCAGTTGAACGTTGATTCATCACCATTATTGTCTTGAAGTTTTGCTCTGAGAAATCCTGCCAACATGACTTGGAGAGAAGGAGACTCTAGAAGGGTCGATCTTCTCAAAGATCGAACAACTCACGGAATGAGACATAGGACCATCTCTCGGGTTGAGACACGAGATACACATCAAGAGGGGTGGAAAGAAACGGATGACGAAGGTTCACTAGGTAGACAACAATTCCAGACTTAAGAATGTGGCGATCGGTTGTCAACGTAGCGAGGAGTTGAATTGCCATGATACCACGACGAAACATCCTGGAGAAGGGTGATTCGTAGATTATTATCTTAAGTGGCAAAAAGAATTACCTTTGATATAGAGATCATTGAGACTCTCTATATCAGCCGAAGGCAAATCACAGCAATCGATTGGCGGGGGTCGGTAGAATGGCATACTCGGACTTGGATGATGTGGATTACCTTGTTGAAGACAACGTAATGGATGAATTTGCTTATCACCGGAAATGGATGAGACCCATGGTAGAATGGCACATTGGCGGTGCAAGCTAGGAACAAAATGCAAATGCTGGGAATGATTCTGGTAACTGGGGAAAAACCCAACAACAGAGAGTGAATTCACTGTTTGAAAAGATCATAGCATTGCCGAGGAAACTGAGAGCAAACCCAGTTAGTGCCGATGATAACACCTAGCGCTTGTGCGTGCTCTCAAGAACTTGAGCATTTCCATATTCATCAAGGTTTTACCAACATCCGTGTCAAGAATCCTGGCAACACAACATACCACCATGATGAACAACGATGGACGATGCAGATGCATAGGAAGATAACATCAACTCAGATTTCACCCTAGCGAGGCCAAGGAAACAAAATCTGGATGATCGACCGAGAGACATTTAGCACTCCGCTTCTAATGTTCTCCTTGACGTGCTAGTATAACCCATTCATGGATATGGTTTGCTAACTAGAACATCAAGTAAAGGTCGGACTTCGGGAGCAATAGAATCCATAAGGAACAGTTACAGAGGTAAATCCTACGAAATCCTTATGGGGAGGTGGCCAACTTCCTCAAACAAGATACTACAATAATAGGTCTTCCGGCTGGGTGTGTTGGCCACGACATCCACCTTACCGGTTATCAAGGGACCAATATTATAGTTCTTGGGAAATATTCCAACCATCATATCTGCCTGAGACTCAGATCTGGTTGGTGTCAGGATATTCCAGACTCATCGAGTCTAGGAAGAAAAATGAAAGTTTGCAACACAAATCGACGAGATGACGTTGCGAGATTCTCAGGAAATGAACTACGATAGCAAGCTCCAAAACATGAGCTGGTTCTGCTACAAACATGTGAACACGTTGTTCCAGACAAGCATGCCCACATGGTAGTCTTACAATAAAACACTACCGAGTTCTGGTTGGGAGCCATCATCGAGGATATCGAAGTCTTTACGCAAGTCCATGGATTAGATCCCAAGCATAGACTTCTTTTCCTTGAACAAGTCAATCAGTGGCTTGGTGTGCTAGGATATACATATGGAATGAAGATGATCAGTCTAACAGACCACAGAATTCTTCGCACGTGCATGACCGACTTGGGATGATTCCAAAGGAGCAAAAACAAACTTTCTCGAATTCACGACGGCAACTTTCATCAAAATGCACGTGAATCAAAGGAAGTCACTCCTTTCATCAAACAAGTACTTCATGAGCTAGCATGAAGAAAATGCTTTCAAAAGTTTCCAACACTAACTTAATGTTCAACAACAGCATGGAGGAGATAAGGATGTTGTCAATTAACTCAACAACAACTCATCAGAATTTCCATATCACTGGACTTCCACCATCGTGTGAACACGGTGATAGCATTGGTCAGATCCAAAAGATATAATGGTGTATGCTCGAGGGATCAACCACGAGGAAGACAACATTACGAACATCGTTGGTTCTGACTTGATTTGACGATAGCCCACACTCAAATCAAAGGATTGATAAGACAATAGGTCCAGCAACTGATCACAGGGACCAATCGATGAAGATATCATCTTTCTTCAATACACACTACGCAAGAATATCCCTTTGGAACGAACTAAGTCAGGCAAGCTTTTATCTTCCAACCCTCCAAGTTGTCGTTTAGCGTAACCAACTAGCTCAGGGATATCTAACGCCGACTCTTGGAGAGAAGGTGGTTCACAAGAAACCAACTTGATCACGAGCTCAACATAGCGGTCAGGTGACAACCTGGTAATACTTCTGAGAAGATATTCAGAAAATCACGAACCACCGGTATGTTACTAAGCTCGAGAACAATCTTGCTTTTCAGGGCAAGATGATATGATCAATAGAGCAAGGATTTGAAATAATCCTAACTCATCGATCGAGGAGTGAACCAGGAGAATGGACTAGGTAGCACGATCAATCTTAGAATGATGATTCAATAACCAACACACTAAGAATGAAATTATTGTCCTTTAACTACCCAGCAACGAGGTTGCTAGGCGTATTGATTTCACACATCACAATTCATTTGTCGGTATTCCGGTTGCATCAACACGAAGACCGAGGAATGACTAATGATGGCAAGAAGTATCACTGTACCAAGAGTTCATAGGATGGTGTGCAATTCCTATAACAATCCCGATATAAAGATGGTAATACTCCAAGGTAGAAGAGAACAAAAGCTGGATTAGCAATTTGATCTGCGGAGCACAACTTCTTTGACCCAATCCTGGATATGGAAGAGGTACTGGAGTTTGTTTCTCCTAGTCATTCTGCGATAGGATGGCTTGACGGACCACAAGAGTAATAGGCATCGATAAACGAACGCACGCATACTCTTGACTATCAATTGATAGACGAGGGTCAGAATGCAACTAAAGAGAACAACTCAAAGGAACATATAATTTTCTAAGTTGTGGATGCATAGATTAGTATGTCGAACCAGTTCAACATATTTCTTCCGGACAATCCATGCGGAAAGGTAGAACTGGCAGAGTCACAATTATGAATGGAGAACTCCTCAAGAATAATCCTGTTGTGATATTTCAGTTCAACGAGGAACTTCTGCCATACGTAGTTCATGGTATCTGGAAGAAGAAGATACCACGGACTTCAAGGACCATCGCAAAGGTTACTAATATCCTAAAGGCGCTAGCAATTACTATCAACATGAAGTAAGTAGAGTGAATCTCGGGTTCAAGAACCCAGGAATAGAATACCTACTACTAAGTAGCATCACGGGATGCTTTCGAGAATGATGGCCAGAATCATCACACTGGGAACACAAATCATGGCTAAATTACTAGATGATCCCCTAAGACACCTAGGGTCATAATACTAGCTCCAACATATATGTCAAGGCAATAAAGTACCTCAACTCACTGATTTGTGTGATTAATCTGACCAAAGGCACATCGTAAACAGGAGGAAGGGATTTGCAAATGCATCCGACTATTTAGAAACCTGGGATGACTCGGACAGCATAACGGCTGTAAATGCTCAGAAAAGATTTGAGACATTCACAAAAATGGTGGCATAACCACTCAGAAACACAATATCAAGGTTTCGAGATCAACAGTTAACGTACGGAAGTAGTAGAAACTGAACTCAAGCTTAAATCCAACAATCTATAAGTCTACGGATTAGTAACACGTGATCCTGATAGAAAGAAGAGATAGCCTAGTTCTTAATCCCCGTAGGAAAGATAAGATGACTCGGATCAGAAGGCATAAGGTATAAGGAGTAAAAGAGCCTTACGTTCCATCCCACAATCAATTCCCTTATATAACTAAAGAATTTCTAGACTCAACTTCGACCAGTTTGGCTTGGTAATCCTACAGGCAGTCAGGCTCTGATACCAACGCTGTCAGGACCCCGACTCAATGCCACATCGATCTAGCATGTAACACCTCATATCACTTTGCGGCCTCACGCACGGTATTCCCACGGGTGTCGCCTTACCTTAGCCCGGGACCGTTTGCGCCTTTTGGCACACGTATATGACAGTGTCGCTAGCATCCATATGATAAGGAGCCCGGGCTGACATGGCTAGTCGTAAACCCAAAGTGGCACAGACTTACAGGGACAGGCATCCATGACCCAGCATCGAACGTGTCGGTCATCATCGAGTGAATCCAGGCTGTAGCACTGGGCTAGCAGGACTCCGGTGAACCGGGCTGTAGCAGGCTAACAGGACTCCGGTATTCATCGCGTGACATTTCCCCGAAGGGACAGACACAGGAACGAAGAAGGACACATGCCGGCCAGCCTAAGTGTTCCGGAGCAGTAGCAAGCTACCATGGCTCAGTGGAAACACTAGGAGACATTTCCCGGTAAGAGAGGCTACTAAGGATAAACAACTAGATAGTCAGATCCCACACATACCAAGCATTTCAACAACATACACACAATATGCTCGATATGTGCAGATACAACATGGCATCACAACATGACTCTACGACTCAATTAATTATTTATTAGGCTCCGAGGAGCGAGATATTACAAACATGAGTCTCATGACCCAACACTCAGAGCATACAAATCAAAGCACAAGCGGAAGCTAAACATGTCTGAGTACAGACAACTATAAATGAAAAAGGCTGAGAAGCCTGACTATCTACCAGATCCTGCCGAGGGCACAAGATCGTAGCTGAGGTAACAAGCTAAACGTCGAAGTCCACGTGGAACTACTAGTGAGACTGAAGTCTCTCTGCAAAAACATAAAATAGGCAAACGTGAGTACAAATGTACCCAGCAAGACTTACATCAGATCTATCTACATATGCATCATTATCAACAAGGGGTTGGAGGGGTTTGACTGCAGCAAGCCAGCTTTGACTCGGTGGCTATCCTGAACTACGACTGCAAGTAACTCTTTTGAAGTGGCGCACACGAGTCCACATATTCACCAACCAATACACCACTATGGATCCGCTCCCATCTCCCTACGAGAACGCCATCCATAGCACTCACGCTTATCTTGCGTATTTTAGAGTATCCACTTTCACTTGTCTATGAACTATGCAAGGGGTCCACGTTTCCATATCCGAGGAATCCGGCTATTCGAATAGATAATGATGACCCTGCAGGGGTGTACTTCTTCACACACGCTCCCGCCACTTACCGCCCTGTACACGTCATGTACCTCGGCAACCTTCAAGCGGAGGCCGGGCGAGGGAGTCGGCCACGACCTGACTAACCGAACAAGTCTCTAGTCCAGGTTTATCGCCTATTCGGGTTCCATCCGCAAGGAGATCCGGCCGGGGTGTCGCTTACGGCCCCAAACGATGTGTGCAGGGTTCCCAAGCCCACCAACCGGGTGCCACTTGGTACACCGGGCCACTGTGCCTAGTCTGTCCCAAGCCCACCTGTACCGGGTGCCACTTGGTAGACTACTAACACTACCTACAAACACCAGAAACTAGTTGCAACTCCTGGACAGAGATCATGTTGATTAATAAGTCGAGAGGGGCACTTAAGCATTCCAATGTGTGGTAGTAGCTGGTCATGGATCACAAACACAGAACTCAGTTCCTGAGGACGGCTGCAATGAGACAACCCACCATGTACTCCTACATGGCCTCTCACCGCTACCTTTACCAAATCGTGTTCACACACTTAGCTCACACACATTGGGACATGTTCACACGCCTCTGATTCATCCCCGATGAATCAGACCTGACACAACTCTAAGCAGTAGCAGGCATGACAACAAGCATGAATGAGTAGGCACAACAGGGCTCAAACAACTCCTACTCATGCTAGTGGGTTTCATCTATTTACTGTGGCAATGACAGGTCATGCAGAGGATAAAGGGGTTCAGCTACCGCAGCAAGTAACAAATATATCGTTGTTGTCCTAATGCAGTAAAAGAGAGCAGGAGCGAGAGAGTGGGATTTTATCGGAATGAACAAGGGGGTTTTGCTTGCCTGGCACTTCTAAAGATAACATTGAGTCTTCATCAGTGTCAACGATCACATCATCGGTATCACGTCTATCGAGAGGGGACAAATATCGGCAACACAGAAGGGAACACAATCAATGCAATGCACAATATGATGCATGATCATGACATGGCAAAATGAATGTATTTTGGGCTAATGCATCTAAAACCAGATTAAATGAAGTTGGTTTGAATCCAAGATTCAAATTCAAACTCCATATGTGGTTATTTAAATGTCATTCACTTCATTTGCCCTAAACAGTAGTGATAAGTTGTTCTAACATGCATGTAAATGGTACAGATGGATTCCTTCAATTTTTCTGATAATTTTTCATATATAAATTATTTAATTTGGAGTTACGGTTGAATTTCTATGATTTATTGAAGTTTTAGCTATTTTCTGGGATTTCCTGATTATTTTTAAATCCAGAAAATACTTATTGCGTCAGCCCCACGTCACAGTGACGTCAGCAGGGTCAACTGGGCGCCCCAGGTCAAACCTGACGTGTGGGGGCCACACGTCAGTGACACAGGAGCTAATCCCGGTCAAACCCAGCGCTAACTGAGGTTTGACCAGGGGTGGGGCCCACAGTCAGTGGCCTAGGGGGTTGGTTAGGGCGTCATTAGCGCTAATTAAGCGTGCCACGTCGGCAGTCGCCGGAGTTTCGCCGGCGACGACCCAAAACACGGCGGAGACGCACCGGGGTGGCTCGGGTTTCGTCTATACTGCACCGTTCGGTGCGCCCTTTGGCTCTACGGGGAGCTGGCGCGTCAGATGGTCGTGGACTCCGGGCCTGGGGTGGCCGGAGTCGACGGCGGCGATGGCAAGTGCGGCGACCGGAGCTTCGGGTTCGAGCGGGGCGAGGCCACAGAGGACGGGAGGGATGGCTAAGGGGCTCGCCGAGCTCCTGAAGATGCTAGGAGCACGGTGCCGTGCTCGGTTTCGAGCCTTGCTGGCTGCAGTGATGGCGGCGACTTCGCCGGCGGCGTGGGGTTCTTGGCTCGTTGTGAACGGCGGCTAGAGAGGGAGGTAGGGCACGGGGAGAGGGGGAATCGGGTCAAGGGCTCACCGCGGAGCTGCAGGGAGGGTTAGTGGGCTCGGGGGCGCGCCGGAGTGGCCGAATCGACGGAGAAGGGCGCCGGGGCCGAAGCTTGGAGATGATGACGATGGCGGCTGCTCGGGGCCCTTCTGGTCGCGTGAGACGTCGAGGAGGTCGAGGGAGGCACTGCGGAGCTCGGGAGCGCGTCGGGGAGGAGAGGGGGTGGTGGTGGCCGCGGCGGACGGCGTCGGTGGCGACGGGGCTCCGCTCGGTGGAGGAGAGAGGGAGCCAGAGAAAGGGGGGAGAAGGCACGGGGAGAGTGCGAGGCCTGGGAGGGTGCGTGGCGTCGCGGGCGGGGTCCAGGGCGACGAGAGGAAGCAGGAGGTGGCCAGGGGGAAGCAGGAGGTGGCCGAGGCCTCTCGGGCGCGCGCCACGCCTCGCCTCTGTTCGTCCTCCTGGCAGAGGAGGAAGAGGACAAGGGGAAGGAGGTGGGCTGGGCCGGCCAGATGGAGCTAGGCCAGCTCTGGTGGGCTGCACGGGTGAGGCCAGGTAACTTCCTTCTCTCTCTTTCTTTTATTTCTATTTCAGTTCTGTTTTCTATTTTTCTAATCTGTTTTGCCACTGTTTTGAATTTAAAATAATTCAAACAATGCCAAAAACTCCTCTGAAAATATTTATGCTGCTTAATGGACTTTTCCAAAAGCACATAAAATGTTTCAGGGTATTTGGAAATATATTCTATACAAATTATGAATATAGTTCCAAATGCAAATAAAGTAATGATTTAAATTCAGTGCTCAAAATATTCCTCAAAAATGTTCATTATTTTTGGTTTGGTGCAAAACCCTTGCCAAAATATAACCAACATTATTTAAGGCCATTTTGAAAACATTGAATGCATTTTCCAGGGTTCTTTGCCCCTCTTTTATTTAAGTTTTTGAGGCTTCCATAATTCCTCAGTTCAAGTTTCGAAAATATAGACATGATGCACACATGAAGCTAGCCTAGAGCACTACCAGCAGCTAGGGATGTGACATCCTCCATGGCCTCCGGTGATGATGGCCCTCTCCGGCAAGGTGTCGGAGAGGACCTAGATTGATTTCTCATGGCTACAAAGGCTTGCGGCGGCGGAACTTCTGATCTCTCTTCTGTTCTGGGGTTTTCTGGATTTATAGGAGGGGTTGGCATTGGTTTCATGTCAGGGGGTCCCATAGGGAGTCCACGAGGAAGGGGGCACTCCCTAGGGGGGGCGCCCTCCAACCTCATGGTGGCCTCGGGAATCCCCTCCGTAACTTTTCATTCCAGTATTTTTTATATTTTACAAAAATATTCTCCATTGATTTTCAGCGCATTCCGAGAACTTTTGTTTCTGCACAAAAATAACACCACGGTAGTTCTGCTGAAAACAGCGTCAGTCCGGGTTAGTTATAATCAAATCATACCAAAATCATGTAAAAATATTATAAACATGGTATGAATACTTCATAAATTATAGATACGTTGGAGACGTATCAGCATCCCCAAGCTTGATTCCTGCTCGTCCTCGACTAGGTAAATGATAAAAGAAATAATTTATGAAGTGTGAATGCTAGCAAGTGCATAGGTTTGATCAATGATAATTTCAGTCATGTTTTCTAGCATCATTATATATCATAACAGTAGCTCAACTCATAAAACTTCTCATGATCAAGTAACAAGCTATTCACATGTTAAGGCATAGATCATAAACTTTCTTGAAAACTAACAAACTATGTTCTCAGTCATCAAACAATTGCAATTCATCTTATTTTCAGGAAGGGTCTATGTAAGGCTTTGATTTAGCAAATTCCACATACTCAACTATCCTTTAATGTTTCACAATTGCTAACACTCGCGTGATATTTATGGGTTCAAAGTTTTAATCGGACATAGAGAAAGATAGGGGCTTATAGTTTCGCCTCCCAACCTTTTACCTCAAGGGTGATGTCAACAATAATATTTTATGAAAACCTACATCCAAGTGGATATATATATCCGGATCGCTCCAACACAAAGTGCTTGCCAAAGGAAAAATTGTAAAAAGGAAAGGTGATGATCACCAAGACTGGGTAGAAGATAAAAGTAAAAGATAGGCCCTTCGCAGAGGAAAGCAGAGGTTGTCATGCACTTTTATGGTTGGATGCACAAAATCTTAATGCAAAAGAACGTCACTTTATATTGCCGCTTGTGATAAAGACTTTTATTATATAGTTCGTCGCTTCTATTTCTTCCATATCACAAGTTCGTATAAAGCTTATTTTCTTCACACTAATATATCATACATATTTAGAGAGCAATTTTTATTGCATGCACCGATGACAACTTACTTGAAGGATCTTACTCAATCCATAGGTAGGTACGGTGGACACTCATGGCAAAACTGGTTTAAGGGATGTTTGGAAGCACAAGTAGTATTTCTACTTGGTGCAAAGAATTTGGCTAGCATGAGAGGGAAAGGCAAGCTCAACATGTTGGATGATCCAAGACAATATAACGTCTATTCGGATATAGGAAAACATAACCCATTAAGTTGTCTTCCTTGTCCAACATCAACCATTTAGCATGTCATATTTTAATGAGTGCTCACAATTACAAAAGATGTCCAAGATAGTATATTTATATGTGAAATCTCTCTTCCTTCAATATTCTTTCATGAATTGTTCAAGTGACCAATTCTGCGTTTGCTAACTTTCAATAAATTTACCACCTATACTTATTATGTGTGAAGTCATTACTCCCCATGGTATAAGCATATGAAACATATATAAATTCAGATTTATGATATTTAGTTCATTCAACCATTTACTCATAGGATATATGTGAAGCACGTGAGTAAAGGACAAACTACTCCAAAAAGATATAAGTGAAGAACATTGAGTAGTCAAATAATTAACTAGCCATGGGAGGACTCTCTCATTCAAGATTTCAGATCCAATGATTTATTATTAAAGATTTCAGATCCAAAGGTTTATTCAAACAACAAGTAAAATGAAAATACGCTCCAAGCAAAACACATATCATGTGACGAATAAAAATATAGCTCCGAGTAAGGTATACCAATGGTTTTGAAGACGAAATAGGGGATGCCTTCCGGGGCATCCCCAAGCTTAGGTGCTTGAGTCTTCCTTGACTATTACCTTGGGGTGACTTGGGCATCCCCAAGCTTAGGGTCTTTCCACTCCTTATTCTCCTCATATCAATATCTCACCCAAAACTTGAAAACTTCAATCACACAAAACTTAACGGAACTTCGTGAGATGGGTTAGAATGATAAAGAGTAAACCATTCACTTTGGTACTGTCAAAGACAAGATTCATAATTGTTCTCACACAATGACTACTGTACCATATCATTTCTACAATTTATATTGAGAAATATAAGCCATAGAAACTAGAAAACAAGCAAACTATGCATTGAAAACAGAATCTGTCAGAAACAGAAAAGTCAGTAATGATCTGAACAGCAACCATACTTCTGATACTCAAAAAATTCTGAAAATTTTAGGAAAACCTGAGCAATTTGTATATTAATTTTCTGCAAAAATAATCAACTCAAAAGAACTCTTCTGTTAAAAATGAGAATTGTTTTTGTGAGCGCAAAAGTTTCTGTTTTTCAGCAAGATCAAATCAACTATCACCCAACATGATCTCAAAGGCTTTACTTTTCACTTTAATGAAACAAAAGCTATAAAACATGAGTACTACAGTAGCATGATCATGTGAACACATAAAAACAGTAAGGGTAAATATTGGGTTGTCTCCCAACAAGCGCTTTTCTTTAATGCCTTTTAGCTAGGCATGATGATTTCAATGATGCTCACATAAAAGATAAGAATTGAAACATAAAGAGAGCATCATGAATAATATGACTAGCACATTTAAGTTTAACCCACTTCCTATGCCTAGGGATTTTGTGAGCAAACAACTTATGGGAACAAGAATCAACTAGCATAGGAAGGCAAAACAAGCATAACTTCAAAACTTTAAGCACATAGAGAGGAAACTTGATATTATTGCAATTCCAACAAGCATATATTCCTCCCTCATAATAATTTTCAGTAGCATCATGAATGAATTCAACAATATAACCATCACATAAAGCATTATTTTTATGATCTACAAGCATAGAAATTTTACTACTCTCCACATAAGCAAAAATTCTTCTCATTCGGAATAGTGGGAGCAAACTCAACAAGATAACTGTCATGTGAGGCATAATCCAATTGAAAATTAAAATCATGATGACAAGTTTCATGGTTAACATTATTCTTTATAGCATACATGTCATCACAATAATTATCATAGATATAAACTTTGTTCTCATAATCAATTGGAACCTCTTTTGAAATAGTGGAATCATTACTAACTAAAGTCAAGACCTCTCCAAAATAGTGGGATCGTTACTTCCTAAAGTTGACACTCTTCCAAACCCACTTTCGATGATAGTCTTATTCGTACTCCAAAAGATATAAGTGAAGTTCATGGATCATTCTACAATTAATATAGACTAACCAATATCCAAGCTCAAAATATATAAGTGAAGCACACGAAGCATTCTATAAAACCATACTCAAAAGAGTTGAGTGAAGCACACAGAGCATTCTATAAGATCATACTCAAAAGATATAAGTGAAGCACATGAAGCGTTCTATAAATAAATGAAGGGCTATCTTATACTAGCATGGTTCTTAAAGAAAAATAAAAACACAAAGGACACAAATCATGTGAACAAAACAAAAACCAAGGTATACCGATAATTGTTGAAGAAGAAAGATGGGATGGCAACCGGGGCATCCCCAAGCTTAGATGCTTGAGTATCCTTGAAATATTTACTTGGGGTGCCTTGGGTATCCCCAAGCTTGAACTATTGCCTCTCTTTATTCTTCTCACGTCGGTTACTCCTCGTTCTTTGAACACTTCATCCACACAAAACTTAACAAAAACTTTGTGAGATCCGTTAGTATAATAAAGCAAATCAATACCTTTAGGTACTGCTGTAAACTCATTCCAATTTCATATTAGCACTATATCTACTGTATTCCAACTTCACTATGGTTCATACCCCCCGATACTACCCATAGATTCATCAAAATAAGCGAACAACACATAGAAAACAGAATCTGTCAAAAACAGGACAGTCTATAGTAATCTGGAAATTTCGTATACTTTTGTAACTCCAAGTATTCTAAAACTAATATGACAATTTAAACAAACTGTAATGAATTACTGCGCAAAAAGTTTCAGACAGGTTTGACTTTCGAGTAAAAAAATGTAAATTCACGCACTGCAGCCAAAGTTTTTGTTTTTGCACTGCACATAGTAAACAAGCAATCTAATTATCCTAAAACCAAAGCTTGGCACATTATTTTTATAACACAATGAATATATACAAGGGGATAATTATTTCTAAGAAACTTCCATGAAAAATTCTACATTGTTTCCATGAGCATGAACACAAGTGTTCAAGGTCGACCCTCACTTCTCCAATGCATAACTTTCCAATCACTTCTCTTTTTGAAAAAACTTTTGAAGCATAAGAGGCAAGTAATTTTTTTTGAATTTTCATTTTTTTTATTTTTTTTGTATGTTTCACCCACAAGTAAGCAAAACAAAAAGTGAAAACAAAAACTACTTAGTGAAGAAAGCAAACAAGCACACACGAGAATATCAACCCCACGCTATTGCTCCCCGGCAACGGTGCCAAAAAAGAGCTTGATAATCCCCAAGTGCAGGGAATTATCGTAGCAATTTCCAAAGGTGGAAGTGATAAGTATGGAGTGTCGAACCCACAAGGAGCTAAAGGTAAGATCAATATTCTCTCAATTCCTATCTGCCACTGATACGACTCTACGTACACCGAATTTTTGCTTCCAACTAGAAACGAGAAATAAAACTACGTTATGGGTATGAAGAGGATAACTTTGCATGATATCAGAGGGCTAAAATATAAAAGTAGGTGATGTTATCATAAAGTTAGAATATATTACATAAGTATTATAAATTGCGAGTGTGGAATAATGATGGGTCGGTGTGCGGAATTGTCCTAAGCAATTGGTAACCACATCGGTAATCACTATTGCAATTTCATATGATGGAGAGGCATAACCTAACACACTTTCTCTTCTTGGATCATATGCACTTATAATTGGAACTCTAGCAAGCATCCGCAACTACTAAAGATCATTAAGGTAAAACCCAACCATAGCATTAACATACCAAGTCCCCTTTATTCCCATACGCCATGACCCACTTATCCGTGTTTGTGTTTCTGTCACTCACGCAATGCAAACAATAAGCAAACCATGAACATATTGCAAACCCCTACAGCGGGGATCCCTCAAGCTTGCGCGACACTGAGGGCACCATAGGACAGCACCAGTAATAAAACATGCAACTCAAACCAATCTAGATCATCAATCAACCCAAAGACAAAGGAAATCTACTCAAAACATCATAGGATGGCAACACATCGTTGGATCATAATACGTGGCATAAAGCACCATGTTCAAGTAGGGATTACAGCGGGGTGTGGGAGAGTGGACCGGGTAAAAGAGGTGAGGATGATGATGATGAAGATGATCACCGCGACGATGATTCCCCTCCCGATGGCACTCTGGCGCCACCGAGAGAGGAGGAGAGGTTCTCCCCCTTGTGCTTCCTCCTCCATGGCCTCCCCCCTAGATGGGGAGAGGTACTCCCTCTGGTCCTTGGCCTTCATGGTGATGATGGCCCCTCCGACATCCTTGAGGGAGTCCCGAATTAGGGGGTGTCCGGATAGCCGGACTATAACCTTTGGCCAGACTCCTGGACTATGAAGATACCAGATTGAAGACTTTGTCCCGTGTCCGGATGGGACTTTCCTTGGCGTGGAAGGCAAGCTTGGCGATACGAATATGTAGATCTCCTCCCCTTGTAACCGACTCTGTGTAACCTAGCCCTCTCCGGTGTCTATATAAACCGGAGGGTTTTAGTCCATAGGACGAACAACAATCATACCATAGGCTAGCTTCTAGGGTTTAGCCTCTCTGATCTCGTGGTAGATCTACTCTTGTACTACCCATATGATCAATATTAATCAAGCAGGAGTAGGGTTTTACCTCCATCGAGAGGGCCCGAACCTGGGTAAAAACATCGTGTCCCTTGTCTCCTGTGACCATCCGCCTAGACGCACAGTTTGGGACCCCTACCCAAGATCCGCCGGTTTTGACACCGACATTGGTGCTTTCATTGAGAGTTCCGCTGTGCCGTCACCATCAGGTAGGATGCCTCGTCCTGCCTTTAAAGACGGCACTGTCGCTAAAGGAGCTTTGGCTATCGGCCAAACTCTCCGGCTAGGCGGTTTTCTTATGACCGCCTGTTCGGCCGACGCGGCGATGATGACCTCTCGGGTCATCGAAAGCAATCTCCACGTCGACTTGGAACTCACCGAGCAGTTAGATCCGATGGAGCTCTCTTCCTTAAACGAGCTCTTGGATCGCATCGCCGCCCTGGGAGTCGCTACAGACTACGATCAGATTGGGCTTAAACCCGATCCGAGAGAGATTAACTCTCCCCAGGTCACCCACCATGTTGCAGTGGTGGAGGAACAATGCGGCAAGCCTTCATCTATCTTAAGGACTAGTTATGTCCGGATTCCCGATCCCTCCAAGCCGGATACCCGCGGAGGGGAGGACGTCGCTCAGGCCCTGAACCTAAAGTCAGGCAGCGGGCTAGATTCATTGGACAACATCCAAGAACCCAAGCTTCCGAGTTCGGAAACTCCTTCGCCCCTGAGTCTCAGATTGGGCGAGGTTCTGGATTGCATGTATGAAGAAAGAGAAGCCAAACTCTATCGGCAGGACAGTTTGGACGCCTTGGAGGAGGAGCGTGACATGGCAAAAGCCCGTTCTGCATTCTATCAACAGCAGGCTCGAAGATATCAAAGCAGAGAAGTACGGGCCAAAACTTACAATGTTGGCTAATTAGTTCTATGCCTGCCGGACAAGAAAAAGGACAAACTCAAGCCCAAATGGGAAGGTCCCTTTATTATTGACCAAGTCCTGACTGGTGGAGCGTACCGTCTGCGAGATGCATCGGACAACTGACTCGAGCCGAACCCATGGAACGCAGCCCGTCTCCGAAGATTCTACGCCTAGCGCCGGACTCTGTGTTCGTCTCCTTCCTCTGTCTATTTTTTACACATTAACTGTCTTATATTTCTCTTCTTCTCCCTCCCTTTCTATAACAGCCTTTAAGGGCTTGTTCGCGCCTTGTTCGCACAAATTGACGCGCTATCCGCGCTCATTATACCTGGGGGCTTTTTTAACAGAAGCTTGTTTATACGGGCCTCATGCCCAACACATGTGTCACACTTCCACATGTACCTTTCATTCACCATTATATGCATCGATATGACTTAAGTTTTGGCCAAGCTGGGTTGCCTGGCTCCTGTGCTTACCCCTACGTTCCTGATTGTTCGGCTAGGCGGTAAAGGGAGCACCTCTGTGATTGTTACTGCCGGGTCAGCCGGATGTGTACCTCAGACTGGGTGAAGCCGAAAGCTAGCGTTCTTAAGGGAATATTCGGTCGGTGAACTAAAGATGATTTCTCACTCGTTTATTTATCTACCCCCAGATGCTTTACTGCTTTTTACGCAGTTCGGACATGCACTTTAGGGCATGCGTCCCAGGGAAAGGAACCCCTAACGGAACTATTCTACCTGGAAGATGTTTCTTACTAACCATGTAATATAACATAACTAGTTGGGCACTTGTCTGTTCAAGCACTAATGACCCCTACGCCTGGTCTCCACGCATGCCACGGTTCTTACATAACCGAGAAGGTATTCGGACACACTCTGGACTATCGGGTCCCGAGGTTGAAGCGAAAAGGTTCGCCATGACAAACGATCTACAATCCGGCTAGAAGGCATTTTACATGTCATCTTAAATTACATAGTCAATTTGACTAGGTATATTCCTCTTCAATACCATCCAACAGGCTGTCTAGTTTACAGTCCTATTGGGAATACTTGGCGGCCAACTCTACCTGGCCGTACACTAAGCTCACAGGGATCTCCTTCCCATCGGGCCCCACAGGTCCGACCTCGGCCATGTGGTTTGGGTCAGCCTTCGTGTACCGCGTCTTCACCATGGCCCAGGCCTCCCTGGCGCCTTGATGGCAGGCCGATATCTTCCATAATCGGAAGCGCCGCCGCGCTCCCTTAAGCATCTCTGCAAGATCTCCAAGGCCTTCGGGCATGGAGACGGATGGCCACAAGGCCTGGGCGATGCCCTTCATTGCCTGCCGAACTCGTTCGTGCAGTTGTGAGAGCTCGGGAAGAAGGTCACCCGTAGAACCAGTCATTTCCTCTGCAGGACGACCTGTCAGCATACCTACAGACATAACTCTGTCAATCGACTTCCTCGCTGAACTCTTTTTCGAAGTTCGTTCAAGCACTTACTAAAAATGCCGCATCAAAGTCGCCAATTCTCCTTCACGGAGTCCGACAGCTGAGCACGAACATCCTTTAGTTCCTCGCCCAGATGGGTGTTGGCATCTTGAAGATTATTCTTCTCTTGCCTCACCCTCGTAAGCACACTCTCGCCGGCCTTTAACCGGCGCAAGAGCTGTTGCTTGTCCGGATCCACTCCGGCGCCATCTGCAATGGTATTGTCAGATTTGCACACATGCCGCACTTCACAACATACTTATCTTCCGAAGCATATATTACCAGAGGGGGTCTCCTTGGCCTCCCCTGCCGCGGCTAGTGCAGCCTCAAGTTGGGCTTTGCACTCTTCCAGCTCCTGGGACAGTTGGGTATTCTTTTCTGTAAGATCCTGCATAAACAAATGATCCTTAAATCAGTTTTTCTAATTGTTTCAAGTCTCGGGGGCTACTGACATATATAACCATCAAATTTTCTCACCCGTATGTCTTTTACATACTGCTCCGTGGCTCTGGCTAGACCATTTTGAGCGGCACGGAGGTACGCATCTCCCGTATTGAAGGCATCCAATGCCCCTTGGGAGAAACAAGCGTCACGAAGAACTGTCCGGCGACGCCTGTGGTTCATGGCACTCTCCACGTCGGAATTGGTGGCAGACAGCCCGTCCGCATCCTCTGTCGGAGGAGCGTCCGGTGCTCGCCTCGTGTTCGCCTCCGCTTCCGAACCCGGCCTTGGAGCCTGGCTGGTAGAGGCGCGATTGGCAACCTCAGCGAGCGCTCTTTTTCCTAAAGAAAGCACGAGCGTTAGTATGCCTTGAGGGAATAAAACCTGGGAATAAGATGGCACACCATACCGTTGTGCCGGCGTCTCAGTCCGGACCGCACTTCTTTCCAGCCTGCTGGGCCTTGCTGCCCCTTGTTGGCCAGTCGCCGCAGGCTCGGCATTCCGCCTCGAGATCCTCCCCTGCGAAACACCATTGGTATACGGTGATCAAAAATAAGCACGGACGGATTATATTCGAAATATTTGGACTTCGGTCTCGATTACTTGTGAGGCGGGGAGTAGTCCAGGATAATCGGCTGTAATGGCCACCAAGGCGTTGTCGATGCTCGGTTGGTAAAATACCCCATCGATCAGCTCCATGGATATGTCCGAATCCTCTTGGGAGGCCGGATCAAGGGACCGTTCCGGATCCTCGGGTTGTGGAGGAGGGCTGTTTATATCCTTCACGGCTCGGTGCAACTCCTGCGTCAAAATCACAAGATAAGATACTTAACTATGGGAATATGAAACGAATGGGCGAGTGAAAGTATCCGCTTACCCAGCTTGGAGGATTGTACATAGAAAATCCGCCCTCTGGGTTGACGTGGAGGAATTCCTCCTCTTCTCCCTTGTACAAAGCGGACAAGATCTTTATTAGAGCGGCAGCCGATTCCGGCCCCTTACGGCCGCACCGGGTGGCGTCGTCCTCCCCATTGAAGTCCCACATGGGGTGGCCTCTATACTGAAGCGGCTGCACCCCCCGCGTAATGCATGTGGCCATGACCTCGATCATGGTCAGTCTGGAATGAGCCAACAACGTTATCCGGTTCATCAGGTAAAAGACGTCCTTGTCATTTTCCCTTTGAGGGCTCCGTGGGTGCCAGCTTAGGCGCTTCTCCAAAGGAGCATTATCGAACTCAGGGAGGCCGGTCCGAACAGGGTCCGGCAGAGGGACATCTTCTATATAAAACCATTCTGAAGGCCAGTCTTCGGGCGCCTTCTTTGGGGTTCTGGATAGATATCTGGTCCCGGCGATGCGCCATAGTTCGGCTCCGCCCACTTGATATATCGACCCCTCCTGAGAACGGGGCACAAGGCAGAACAGCTTCTTCCACAGCACGAAATGAGCCTCGATGCCCAAAAGCAACTCGCAAAGGGCTACGAGGCCCGCAATATGCAATATGGAGGCAGGAGTAAGGTCGTGCAACTGGAGGCCGTAGAGATCCAGGAGCCCCCGGAGAAACGATGAATTGGAAATCCGAGCCCTCTTATCAAATAAGGGACAAGGCATGCCCGCTCTCCTTTGGAGGGATTGGGGACGCTCTCTGCTTGCTCTCCACCATTATAGGTGGCAAGCCCGGCTCGAACCAGGACCATATAGGCTAGGGGAAGAAACCCTTTGGCTTGGAGCGCCACTAGCTCGCTGTGCGGGACGGAGCACTTCTCCCAATCTCCAGGCTGAGGGCTGGAAGGGCGAGAGGAGGAGCTGCGTCGACTGGCCATGATGGAATGGATCTCTATTGAATGCGCTCCGATGAATGCTCGCGAAGGGAAGATGGTGTGATTCGGATCTAAATCCCCGTCTCTTTTATAGGCAGCTCATTTACGCAACTGGGGGGGTAAATGAAAAAACACCCTGGCTTTTCGCATCCGTTTGACACGTGGAAGATGGCCATTATTGGGCGTAGAAGCCAAGGAGCGCAACATTCACCAAAAGTCGGACACTATTCAACAGGTATATGGAATTTGGAGGAGAACCCGCCTTGCAATGCCGAAGACAAATCTGCGCGCCGGACTCATCGTCATTGAAGCCTGGTTCGGGGGCTACTGAGGGAGTCCCGGATTAGGGGGTGTCCGGATAGCCGGACTATAACCTTTGGCCGGACTCCTGGACTATGAAGATGCCAGATTGAAGACTTCGTCCCGTGTCCGGATGGGACTTTCCTTGGCGTGGAAGGCAAGCTTGGCGGTACGAATATGTAGATCTCCTCCCCTTGTAACCGACTCAGTGTAACCCTAGCCCTCTCCGGTGTCTATATAAACCGGAGGGTTTTAGTCCATAGGACGAACAACAATCATACCATAGGCTAGCTTCTAGGGTTTAGCCTCTCTGATCTCGTGGTAGATCTACTCTTGTACTACCCATATCATTAATATTAATCAAGAAGGAGTAGGGTTTTACCTCCATCGAGAGGGCCCGAACCTGGGTAAAAACATCGTGTCCCTTGTCTCCTGTGACCATCCGCCTAGACGCACAGTTCTGGACCCCCTACTCGAGATCCGCCGGTTTTGACACCGACAATCCTCCTCCATGGCCTCCGGTGATCGCCCTCTCCGGCAGGGTGCCGGAGAGGGCCTAGATTGATTTCTCGTGGCTACACAGGCTTGCGGCGGCGGAACTTCTGATCTCTCTTCTGTTTTGGGGTATTCTGGATTTATAGGAGGGGTTGGTGTTGGTTTCACGTTAGGAGGCCCATAGGGAGTCCACGAGGCAGGGAGCGTGCCCTAGGGGGGGGGGCCCTCCACCCTCGTGGTAGCCTCGGACTCCCCTTTGGTAGCTTTTCATTTCAGTATCTTTTATATTTTCCAACAATATTCTCTGTTGATTTTCAGCGCATTCCGAGAACTTTTATTTCTGCACAAAAAAACACCATAGTAGTTCTGCTGAAAACAGCGTCAGTCTGGGTTAGTTCTAATCAAATCGTACCAAAATCATGTAAAAATATTATAAACATGGCATGAATACTTCATAAATTATAGATACATTGGAGACGTATCAGGCTCACCTATGTGCACCAACAACTTATGCTAAGCAAGATAAACAACTATGTGATAGCAAGATATATAACATGAAACACTATGGCTATCACAAAGTAAAGTGCATAAGTAAAGGGCTCGGGTAAGAGATAACTGAGGCACACGGAGACAACGATGTATCCCAAAGTTCACACCTTTGCGGATGCTAATCTCCGTTTGGAGCAGTGTGGAGGCACACTTCTCCCCAAGAAGCCGCTAGGGCCACCGTAATCTCCTCACGCCCTTGCACAATGCAAGATGCCATGATTCCACTAAGGGACCCTTGAGGGCGGTCACCGAACCCATACAAATGGCAACCCTTCGGGGTGGTCACCGAACCCGTACACTTTGGCAACCCTTGGGGGCGGTCACCAGAAACCGTCAAATTGCCTAGGGTGACCTCCAAAACCTAATTGGAGACCTCGACGCTTGCCCGGAGCTTTACACCACAATGATTGAGCTCCGAACACCACCAACCATCTAGGGTGCTCAAGCACCCAAGAGGAACAAGCTCAAGGGTACCAAGTACCCAAGAGTAATAAGCTTCTCAACTTGTAACTTCCACGTATCACCGTGGAGAACTCAAACCGCTGCACCAAATGCAATGGCAAGGGCACATGGAGTGCCCAAGTCCTTCTCTCGCAAATCCCACCAAAGCAACAAATGTTAGGGAGGAAAATGAGAGGAAGAACAAGAAGGAGAACACCAAGAACTCCAAGATCTAGATCCAAGGGGTTCCCCTCACATAGAGGAGAAAGTGATTGGTGGAAATGTGGATCTAGATCTCCTCTCCCCCCCCCAAAAAAACTAGCAAGAATCCATGGAGGGATTGAGAGATAGCAAGCTCGAAGAATGTCAACAATGGGGGGAGAACACAAGCTCAAAGGATAAGGTTCATTGGGGAAGAAGACCCCCTTTTATAGGTGGGAAAAAATCCAACCGTTATGCTCAAAGCCCGCATAGAGCGGTACTATAGCTTATGGGAGCAGTACTACCGCTAGGGCGGTGGAAGCCCTTTGAAAATCAATAGCGAGGAGGCAAAAGGTTGGTAGAATCACCAGAGCGGTACTACCGCTCGTCCTCACGGTACTACCGCTAGGGGTAGCGGTACTACTACTAAGGGTAGTGGTACTACTGCTTGCGAGCGGTACTAAAAAAATACATCTGTGCCTACCACCGCCGGACTTAAGACGAGTTTTTGGTCCGCATCGGAAGTAGGCATGAAAGTAGCCGCGGTAGTACCGCTCCGGAGCGGTAGTAAATAATTACATCCGCTCCAAGCGGTTCTAAAAAATTACATCCCTTCCAAGCGGTAGTACCGCTCCCGTGAGCGGTAGTTCCGCTGCAGCCTTTTTAAGGACACCAAAACTGACACAACTTCTGCAAACAGACTCCGAATTCAATGAAACCAAGTTTGTTGGAAAGCTAGCAACAAGGGATAACACAATCTTGATAGAAATAACAATAAGCAGGAAAATAGAAAAGGCTCGTAAGAAAATGGTGAGAACCCTTCCTTGAATAAGACCGGTAAAACCTCCAACACCTAAAACGCAATAGAAGAAGCATGTGAACTCCGTTTTTCGATGAACTAGAGGTTGTCAAGAAGATGAACATAAGCTCCAAATCTCACAAGGAGAAAACCAAACAAGAACCAAGAAAGATGATGCAAGCATGCAATGGTTTGAGCTCTCTACGAACGATACGATCAAGCTACTCACTTGAGAGCCCCCCTTAATAGTATGGCAATCGATCCTATAAACCGGTCTCCAAACTACCATCATGAGACCGGTAAAATACAAAACCTATAAAGGCCAAACCTTTTCCTTGCACAAAGTCCACTTGAGCTAGATGTAGACGATCTTGACTTCCTCAAGTTGGACCACCTTTCTTGATTGCGTTGGCTCGGTGAAGACTAGTAGATTGCTCCCCCATACTCCACTATGGGTGAGCCACTCTTTGGCACATCTTCACAAGTCAATTGTCACCACAATGGATGGCAATCTTCAAGCACTTGATCTCTTCGTGATGCATCACTTGAACGTGCACACCACAACCTAACCCCACAAAGAACTCTCACGAAGACCATGGGTTAGTACACAAAGCATAATTGATAATGCTTACCATACCATGGGATCACTTGATCCCTCTCGGTACATCTTCTACACTTTGTGTGTTGATCAACTTGATTCACTCTTTGACTTAGTCTTGATCAACCTCTCACATGACCAATCTTTAGGTAATTCCTTGAATAGCACCTTGGTCATAACAAACTCTCCTTGAAACCAACAAATGGACTCCAGGAAAAGCCTATGGACAAATCCTTCAAATATAACTCAAGGCAACCATTAGTCCTTAGAGATTGTCATTAATTACCAAAACCAAACATGGGGGCACCGCATGTTCTTTCAATCTCCCCCATTTTGGTAATTGATGACAATCACTTTCAAGAGAGTTTATATAAGGAAATATGCATCACCATGCAATGCAAAGCAAGAAGAAACAACTCTCTAATCTTCTCCACAAAAACTCTCTAAAATTTCTCCCCCATTGGCATCGATTGCCAAAATGGGAGAAAAGCTTAGAAGGCTAATATAAATTATGTTCCTCCATAAATTGTGTATTTCTCAACAAGAGAGTGGAATGCAATCCAACAGTAAATACTTGGAGGTAGACAAACTATATTGAGGCCCAAAGATTGCAAAAATAATGATATGCCACAAAGACATAACAAAGAGAGAAACAAGCAATCAAGCAATCAAAAGATACCAATTGAAGCAAGCTATCAAAAGATACCAATTGAACCAACTAGACCAATGATCCTATGTGCCACATGAATAAAAGATATTGTGATATGATCAAAGGAGTGTTCTAGAGAAACTAGAGAAGCTCCCCATGATTTGTGCACAATTTAGTTTTGTAATTGGATACAACGAGCACAAAATAGGATCTTCACTCCCCCAAGATCAATAGAACCTCACGAAAAGTGCAAGAGAGCAACGGAGTGTTCTAAAGACACTAGTGAAGCTCCTCATGATTTGTGCACTCCTTAGAATGTTTGCATTAGGATGCCAAGTTCACAAAATAGGATCATCACTCCCCGAAAATCAATAGAAACTCACAACAGGTGCAAGTGAGCATGTAGGAAACAAAGCTTAGCACTTGCAACAAACAAATGGTTAAGCAACATATAAAAGAAGCAACTTAAGAGTAGGCTCAACCAAAATGATGTGTGTGAGTCATGCCAAAGCACTTGAGAAGACTAATGTAAGGGTGAGCATTAAGCATCAACATAGTCTTGAATAGTGGGGACACAAGGTGCATGACATGTCCTTCCCACACACACCAATCAAATGGGTTTACAAGCACACTAAATGTGCAAAATGAATAACCAACACTTGTGACAACCCATGGTGAAGAAAGAAAATGATAGCTTTGTCAAGAGGAGGGATACCAATCGAAATGGCAAAAGCCTCATCAAGACAAGCAAGAGAAAAAAATATCTTCACCACAACAGAGTGCATCAAGATGCAATGATATAAGATCCGCACTCAAGATAAATCCTTTCACATAACCATCAAGGAAAGGTGGACATGAAAGAATAAGGATATCAACTACAGATGTAACTTCTCTCAAGTGTATAAGATTCTAGGTAGATGAAAATCATGATGATATCAATCGACAAAGAAGGATATACACACGAAATAGTTACAAAAAGGAAAGAACAAGATATCCACAAGGAAGTCATAAATATACCAACAAGAAATTTGCTTGAGAGCATAGCACATGGCTACATATGGTCTTATTGTATATAAATGAATTCCAACCACACGAACATCAAAGACATCACAACTAGCAACAAGAGATCATTGTTGGGATGCTTTGAGAAAGGAAACAAGTATCACAAGAAAGAATGAATAACATGCCATGATACAACCTACAAAAGGTTGATGCAAGAAATGTGTGCATGAAGTATATGAAGAACTTGTTACTGAGTTAACATTGGAAGGATGTAGTAGATACCAATTGAAGGTAGATAGTAGTTCATTGATCATCCTAGCTTGACTCCAATAAGCACATGGTGACAACACCTTCCTTGTGAGTGAGTCGAGCATCCAATGCATCTCCAATTGTTCCTAGAACAAGAACACAAACAAAATGGTACCAAACATCATTGGGACCAAAGAGTTAGAAACACCAATACATAGGACAAACTCCACATATATATATGGAGATGAATTTCATGCACATCTCATCCAAATTAAGACTTGGTGGAGTTTCACTTATATATTGGGTCAAAGAAAGAAAGCATGCAAAATAAAATACATGAAGTAAATATGCATGCTCGAAACTTTCAAGAAACAATACCAAATGAAAATTAATACCAAGTGAAAATAGGTTAGCAAATGGAGAAATCATCACTTGGAAGATATCATTACAAGATACATCAAGGAATGAGATATCCATTGAAACACACAGAATGATATCAAACTCCCAAAACAGAGGATGGTTCAAAACAAACCAAGTTCTCTACAAAGTTTCATGATGGCACAAAGTACCAAAAAGAAACGGCTTGTCGTCCACCAACACAAACTTAATATGGATCACAAGATGAGGGTTTTATAGAAAATAGGATAGCTCCCCCCATGAGTGTGCATTATAGAGAATTTGCATTTGAATACAAAATGCACAAGGTGGGATCACCACTTTCACTATATCAAGAAAACACTAGACAAGATCAAGAAAACAACAAGATCCTCAAGTGGCACGGAAGGCAATGGGAGTTGACACAATCTTGGCAAGAGATAAGGCAAATGAAAACAAAATCCAATGAAGATGATCAATAATTTCGACCACACATAAGTGAGTACCAATTGTCAAAAGACAAGAAGTATTTGGAAATGATTCCCGGTGGTAGATAGAAGGAAATCCAATATCATCTTCACACCAAGAACAAGCAAATTGCAACTTGTAGAGCTAACATGTCACCTAGGAACAAGATAATTTACAATATCAACTCTAGGTGACAATATCTCAAATGTACACATTTTCTAGGCTTGTAATATACACATAGTATATTATTCCCCCATAATGTGATACCAAAGAAAACTTGATAAGAGGCAATAAGAGGATCCAACAAGAGATAATTAATGGACTCTTTAGAATTTGAATTTCTCATGTGAAGACATACCACATAGAGACTAGATAATCTTGTAATATCAATACTATATGGTATTTCTCATGTACACACATTTGTAGGATCGTGAAGTGCCCAAAGTACATAACTCCCCTAAAATGGGATGTTCCACTAATTTCTCACAAGAGCCAACTAAGATAAAAACAAGATGCAAAAAGGCTCAACACAACACTCACACGTACATGATGTGCAAACCAACATACACATACTTGATTTCTCAAGATAAGGAAATTGGAAGCACAACTTATATACTCACATGCAAAGTACAAAACCAAAACATGCAAAGGGGCAAGTAACTTTCAATGTAAACAATTTAAGTACAAGTTACCGCAAGGAGGCACATTGGATATAAGATATAAACTTGATGATACAAATGACTTGGCTTGAGACAATGTGAATTATGAAGTCCCCTTAATTCTTCATAATGAAGCCAAGTCTCTAATGACGTCTAACAACACCTATTAATCAAGTTTTAGCTTGTTGGTCCCCAAGCAAGTTGGGTCCTAATAGGTTAGTCACAATAGGCTTGGCTACCCAAATGGTTCTTTTCTTGACACCACTTTGAGTACCAGCAAACTTGGCAAACACATTGCCAACATTATCCTTCCCAAGAGAATAGATATCATAAATAACAATTGAGTTGGATAAGTTACCACTAGTGCATGAAGAAGCAACGAGACCTTTCTCATGACATAAGTAGCAACGTCTACTCTTCACTTTCTTCTCACTTGATTTCTCAACTTGAGAAGCATTAGCTTGAGTCTTCTTGGGAAGAGGCCTTTCTTGAACTTGAGGTTGAGCATGAGAATGAACTTGTGGCCGCTTCCCTTGTTGCTTTTCACTAATGGGCTTCTTCTTCAATGGGAAAGATCTAACATGGTGCCCTTCAATTTTGCACTTGAAGCAAATAATCTTGGCCAAATTCTTGAGTTGTTCTTGGCTCTTCTTCTTGTTTCTCTTGGACTTCTTCTTATTGGAGTTGAATCCAAGTCCACCTTTGTCATTGTTTTTTTTTTGCACATTCAAGATATTGTTGAGTGTGGACTTCCCTTCATGACTCTTTTCCAAGTCTTTCTTCAAAGAAGTGACTTGGGCCTTGAGCTCTTTGATTTCCTCTACATTGTTAGTATCAACACAAGTACTAGAGGAAGTATAAGCTTCAATGTTAGAGCAACAAGGCAAGGAAAGTAATTCATCACAAGATGTACCAATGTTATGCGTAGATGAATTACAAGGACTAGCACATGGCAAGATAGCATTTTGACTTGAAGTCGTGCTAGTATCCACATGAGACTCACTAGATGTTACCTTAGTGATCATAGACTCATGAGCTATATTTAGAACATTATGGGATACTAGAATATCATCATGAGAGCTTGTGAGCTTTACATGGCTTTCTTCCAATTTCTCATAATTACTAGATAGCAACTCAAGTTGAGCACTTAGCTCAACATTATCCTTAAAAATGGATGCTTCACAAGAAGTAGATTTAGTAGCACAAGCGTCATCATAAAAAACAAGAGGAGAAGACAATTTGACAAGCTCTTTTGAATATGAAGCTTTAAGTTGAGCATGAGACTCGATGAGTTTGATGAGATCACCCTTAATGACCCTTGAGCCATTTTTTAGGTGCTCAAAGTCCTCAAGGAGTTTTGCATGCACAACTTCAAGCTTATCATTTTTAGTTTCAAAATCATTAGCCACCTTAAGAGCTATATCATGGGATTCATTTATTCTAGATAGTTCTAGAGCAAAAGTCTCCTCAAGAGATTCCTTGGTGGTTTGTTCAAGTTTAAGAGCTTGCGAGAGGTCGGTGATCTCATTAGCGTAATCATGCTCATGACCTTCCATTTTCTCAATGGTGACCTCATGCTCATCTAGATGAGACTCCAACTCCTCTATATATTTCTTGCCCTCAATGGGAATGGACATGATTTCCATGAAGTTGGAACGAGCAATTTTATTCTTATGAAGAGCTTTAAAAATCATTTCCCCCTTAATTTTAAGGAGGCAACATTATCATTCTCTTCATGATTATCAACATCATCATCACAAGATATATTGGGATTCAAAGTGGGAGATACCTTTGAAGCCTTAGCCATAAGACAAAACGCAATAGATGCTAATGTAGGATCCCTTGAAGCAACATTCAAGACCACATATTGTTCCATGGGGTGTTGGGTTTTCTCTACATTGTTATCACAACAATTCAAGGAAATAGATGCATTTTTATCATGGCAACAAGACATAGCAAGCATATAATCATCATGAGATTTAGTCAAGCAATTTCTACATGATATGCAAGGACTATCAACACAAGCATGTGAAACATTTCGAGAGCTCAAAGTGTTGAAGTCCAAAGATGGAGCATTGCAATAGGATAGTGATGAGGGATCATCAACGATAAGCACACTATCATCATTGCAATGACCAACACTACTCACCATTTCATTATCTTGTGGCAAACCACATGTAGGTGAAGTAGAAGAAGTTGAGAACACAACACGGCCGGAGGTGGAGGGAGAAAAAAATCATCCCCACAAAACTTGGACACGCCATATTTATCTTGAAGCTTTGTCCACAACTCATGTGCATCCCGAAACAGCATGAGTTGAAATATAACTACATTGCTCAAAGCATCGAAAAGCACATTAGAAGCTTGAGCATTGAGATAAGAGTTTTTCTCATCCTCTAAAGATAAACTTTGGGGATCCTTTGGAGGAGAAAAACCCATATCTACAATTCGCTCTAAATTTGGGTCCATGACCCTAAAGAGATTAAGCATGCGAACTACCCAAACATCAAAATTTGTGCCATCGGAACTAAGAGTGTCAGAGAATCCTAAACCCCTAGTCGACATCCTTACTCTCTAGGCGGTTAAACCTTAAAAATAGAGACGAGGCTATGATGCCAATTGAAAGATCATGGATGTCGCCTAGAGGGGGGGGGGTGATAGGCACTTTTAAAATAATTTTGGTTTAGGCTTGAACAAATGCGAAATAAACCTAGCAGTTAATTTGTCAAGCACAAAACCTACAACAACTAGGCTCACCTATGTGCACCAACAACTTATGCTAAGCAAGATAAGCAACTATGTGATAGCAAGATATATAACATGAAACACTATGGCTATCACAAAGTAAACTGCATAAGTAAAGGGCTCGGGTAATAGATAATAGAGGCACACGGGGACGACAATGTATCCCGAAGTTCACACCCTTGCGGATGCTAATCTTCATTTGGAGCAGTCTGGAGGCACAATGCTCCCCAACAAGCCACTAGGGCCATCGTAATCTCCTCACGCCCTCGCACAATGTAAGATGCCGTGATTCTACTAAGGGACCCTTGAGGGCGGTCACCGAACCCATACAAATGGAAACCCTTGGGGGCGGTCACCGAACCCATACACTTTGGCAACCCTTGGGGGCGGTCACCAGAACCCGTCAAATTGCTCAGGGTGATCTCCACAACCTAATTGGAGACTGTGACGCTTGCCCGGAGCTCTACACCACAATGATTGAGCTCCAAACACCACCAACCATCTAGGGCGCCCAAGCACCCAAGAGGAACAAGCTCAAGGGTACCAAGCACCCAATAGTAATAAACTTCTCAACTTGTAACTTCCACGTATCACCATGGAGAACTCAAACCGATGCACCAAATGCAATGGCAAGGGCACATGGAGTGCCCAAGTCCTTCTCTCGCAAATCCCACCAAAGCAACTAATTCTGGGGAGGAAAATGAGAGGAAGAACAAGAAGGAGAACACCAAAAACTCCAAGATCTAGATCCAAGGGGTTCCCCTCACATAGAGGAGAAAGTGATTGGTGGAAATGTGGATCTAGATCTCCTCTCTCTTTTTCCCTCAAAACTAGCAAGAATCCATGGAGGGATTGAGAGATAGCAAGCTCGAAGAAGGTCAACAATGGGGGAAGAACACGAGCTCAAAGGATAAGGTGCATTGGGGAAGAAGACCCCCTTTTATAGGTGGGGGAAAAATCTAACTGTTATGCTCACAGCCCGCATGGAGCGGTACTACAGCTTATGGGAGTGGTACTACTGCTAGGGCGGTGGAAGCCCTTTTATAATCAACATCGAGGAGTCAAAAGGCCGGTAGAACCACCGGAGCGGTACTACCGCTCGTCCTCACGGTACTACCGCTAGGTGTAGCAGTACTACTACTTGCGAGCGGTACTAAAAAATACATTTGTGCCTACCACCGCTGGACTTAAGACGAGTTTTTGGTCTGGGGCGGAAGTAGGCACGGAAGTAGCCACGATAGTACCATTCTGGAGCGGTGGTAAAATATTACATCCGCTCCAAGCGGTAGTATCGCTCCCAAGAGTGGTAGTAAAAAATTGCATCCCCTCCATGCGGTAGTACCGCTCCCCTGAGCGGTAGTACCACTGCAGGCTTTTTAAGGACACC
Source organism: Triticum dicoccoides (assembly GCF_002162155.2). NCBI lineage: Eukaryota > Viridiplantae > Streptophyta > Magnoliopsida > Poales > Poaceae > Triticum > Triticum dicoccoides. The sequence goes on along the minus strand of NC_041383.1, from coordinate 425,696,838 downwards.
AAAACTGACAACTTCTGCAAACGGACTCCGAATTCACGAAACCAAGTTTGTTGGAAAGCTAGCGACAAGGGCTAACACAATCTTGATAGAAATAACAATAAGGAGGAAAATAGAAAAGGCCCATAAGAAAATAGTGAGAATCCTTCCTCGAATAAGACCGGTAAAACCTCCAACACCGAAAACACAATAGAAGAAGCATGTGAACTCCATTTTTCGATGAAATCGAGCTTGTCAAGAAGATGACCATAAGCTCCAAATCTCACAAGGAGAAAACCAAACAAGAACCAAGAAAGATGATGCAATAATGCAATGGTTTGAGCTCTCTACGAACGATACGATCAAGCTATTCACTTGAGAGCCCCCCTTGATAGTACGGCAATCGATCCTATAACCCGGTCTCCAAACTACCACCATGAGACCGGTAAAATAGAGAACCTATCAAGGCCAAACCTTTGCATTTCACAAAGTCCACTTGAGCTAGATGTAGACGATCTTGACTTCCTCAAGTTGGACCACCTTTTTTGATTGCGTTGGCTCGGTGAAGACTAGTAGATTGCTCCCCCATACTCCACTATGGGTGAGCCACTCTTCGACACATCTTCACAAGTCCATTGTCACCACAATGGACGACAATCTTCAAGCACTTGATCTCTTCATGATGCATCACTTGAACGTGCACACCGCAACCTAACCCCACAAAGAACTCTCACGAAGACCATGGGTTAGTACACAAAGCGTAATTGACAATGCTTACCATACCATGGGATCACTTGATCCCTCTCGGTACATCTTCTATGCTTTGTGTGTTGATCAACTTGATTCACTCTTTGACTTAGTCTTGATCAACCTCTCACATGACCAATATTTAGGTAATTCCTTGAATAGCACCTTGGTCGTCACAAACTCTTCTTGAAACCAACAAATGGACTCCAAGAAAAGCCGATGGACATATCCTTCAAATATAACTCAAGGCAACCATTAGTCCATAGAGATTGTCATTAATTACCAAAACCAAACATGGGGGCATCGCATGTTCTTTCACCTATGCATAGGAAGAGAGTTAGACTTAAATGTGTTTGTCATATGTTTCATGATGCTCTCTTTATATTTCAATTATTATCTTTAGTGTGAGCATCATTGAAATCTTTAGCCTATCTTAATGGCTATAAAGAAAGAGCTTGTTGGGAGACAACCCAAAAAAAATTTGTTTTCCTTTCTATTATTTAATAAATATTAAATTGTACTACTATTATGATTGTGATTTTTATGTTATAATTAGTGTTTGTGCCAAGTAAAGCCTTTAGGATGGTTTGGGTGATAGTTGATTTAATTATGTGCATTAACCGAAACTTCTGCGTCCAGTAGCAGAATTGCTAAAAATCACTGGAGTGACGAAAAATTCTGAATTTTTTGCACATGATTGATATACAAATTGCCCATGTTGTCCTAATTCTTAATAATTTTTGAAGTTACAAAAATATGGTCAAAGTTCAGAATACTACAAACTATTCTGTTTTTGACATATTCTGTTTTC
>NC_041383.1:425675912-425695179 GCF_002162155.2 Triticum dicoccoides | reverse complement strand
GGGGGGGGTATAAGCCATGGTAAAGTTGGAATACAGTAGGTATAATGCAATAATAAAATATGAATGGGTTTGCAATAGTACTTAAAGTGGTGATTTGCTTTATTATACTAATAGATCTCACGAAGGTTTTGTTAAGTTTTGTGTGATTGAAGTTTTCAAGTTTTGGATGAGATCACGATGGATGAAGGAATAAGAAGTGATAAGATCCTAAGCTTGGGGATACCCATGGCACCCCAAGGCAATATTCAAGGAATTACCAAGCAACGAAGGTTGGGGATGCCCCGGAAGGCATCCCCTCTTTCTTCTAACGACCATCGGTAGTTTTACTTGGAGCTATATTTTTATTCATCACATATCATGAGTTTTGCTTGGAGCATCTTGTATTATACGAGTATTTTCTTGTTTTGCTATTTAGTTTATCACAATCATCCTTGCTGGACACACCTATTTGAGAGAGCCATAATGATGCTATGATTTGTTAGAATTGCTTTGCTCTCTGTGCTTCATTTAAAAAAAATGAGCTAGGGAATTGCTCTAGTGCTTCACTTATATCTTTTTGAGCACAGTGGTGGTTTAATTTTTGAAGAAATACTCTCATGCTTCACTTAGATCATTTTGAGAGTTAGTATTTTTTTTTGAAGAAATGCTCTCATGCTTCACTTATATCATTTTGACAGTTAGTAAAATTTAAAAAAAATGCTCCCATGCTTCATTTAGATTAGTTTGAGAGTTAGATTTTTTTTTTGAAGAAATATCCTCTCATGCTTCACTTATATTATTCTGAGAGTTGAAAATTTTGAAGAAATATTTATGCTCTCATGCTTCACTTAAATTTATTTGAGAGCTTGCTATTAGCAATGGTAATTTGCTTAAGATATGAAGTTAGTCCCAAAGTGATGGATATCCAAGAGGGATATAATAAGAACTTTCATAAAGATCATTGGATATTAATATTTGATTCCATGCAACAATTTTGCGATATGGAGATAGTAATATGTGATTCATGTTGGTGAGTAATTATGCTTTACTAAGAATATTGGTGTTAAAGTTTGTGATTCCCGATGCAAGTGATGCGGCTTGAACTACGTCGGTATTTCCCCAAAGAGGAAGGGATGATGCAGCATAGCTATGGCATGTATTTCCCTCAGTGATGAGACCAAGGTTATCAAACCAGTAGAGAACCAAGCAACACTATGTAAATGATACCTTCACACAAAGAACAAATACTTGCAACCCAATGTGTTAAAGGGGTTGTCAATCCCTTTCGGGTAACGGTGCCAGAAATTGCAAATTTGTAGGGATAAAAAAGATTACATAGACAGATCTCGATAAAATGCAAAATAAAAATAAGTGCAACAAAGTAGTTTGGGGTTTTTGATAATATAGATCTGAAAATAAAAGAAAAGGAATAACAATGTAGATCTGAAAATATATGATGAGAAAATAGACCCGGGGCCCGTAGATTTCACTAGTGGCTTCTCTCGAGAAAAATAGCAAATTGTGGGTAAACAAATTACTGTCGGGCAATTGATAGAACTTCAAATAATTATGGTGATATCTAGGTAATGATCATTATATAGGCATCACGTCCAAGATTAGTAGACCGACTCCTGCTCGCATCTACTACTATTACTCCACACATCGACCGCTATCCAGCATGCATCTAGTGTATTAAGTTCATGGAGAAACGGACTAATGCAATAAGAACGATGACATGATGTAGACAAGATATATTTATGTAGAAATAGACCCCATCTTGGTATCCTTAATAGGAACGATACATACGTGTCAGTTCCCCTTCTGTCACTGGGATCAAGCACCGTAAGATCGAACCCATCACAAAGCACCTCTTCCCATTGCAAGATAAATAGATCAAGTTGGCCAAACAAAACCCAAATATCGAAGAAGAAATACGAGGCTATAATCAATCATGCATATAAGAGATCAAAGGACTCAAATAACTTTCATGGATAAAATAGGTCTGATCATAAACTAAAAGTCCATCGGACCCCAACAAACACACCGCAAAAGAGTTACATCAAATAGATCTCCAAGAGACCATTATATTGAGAATCAAAAGAGAGAGAGGAAGCCATCTAGCTACTAATTATGGACCCGAAGGTCAACAATGAACTACTCATGCATCATCGGAGAGGCACAAATGAGGATGATGAACCCCTCCGTGATGGTGTCTAGACTGGATCTGATGTTTCTGGAACTTGCGGTGGCTGGAATTGTGTTTCGTCGACTCCCCTAGTGTTTTTGGAATATTGGGGTATTTATAGAGCAAAGAGGCGCTGCGGGAGGCCATCGAGGTGGGCACAACCCACCAGGGCACGCCTGGGCCCCCAGGCGCGCCCAGGTGGGTTGTGCCCCCCTCAGGGCACCCCTCTCGTACTTCTTGGGTCCATCCTGAGTCTTCTGGCCCAGAAAAAATCTCCAGAAAGTTTTGCTGCGTTTCGACTCCGTTTGGTATTGATTTTCTGCGAAGTAAAAAACAAGCAAAAAATAGCAACTCACACGGGGCACTATGTCAATTGGTTAGTCCAAAAAATGATATAAAGTTGCTATAAAATGATTGTAAAACATCCAAGATTGATAATATAACAGCATGGAACAAACAAAAATTATAGATACGTTGGAGACGTATCAGCATCCCCAAGCTTAATTCCTGCTCGTCCTCGAGTAGGTAAATGATAAAAACAGAATTTTTGATGTGGAATGCTACCTATCATGTTCATCACATATTCTTTCTTTTGTAGCATGGACATTTGGACTTTTATATGATTCAAAGCAATAGTCCAGTTTTGACATGAAGACTTCAATACTCAAGCATATCAACAAGCAACCATGTCTTACAAAATATCAACACTAAAGCAAGTTATCCCTAGCCCATTATGCTCAATCATTGATCCATTAATGAAACACACTCGCATATTAGCTACACCAATGCTCAAGTACGATCATAATGCCCCTTAGTTGGTGCTTTATAAGAGAAGATGGCGACTCCAAAAATAAAAATTGCGTAAAGTAAAAAAAAGAAAGGCCCTTTGCAGAGGGAAGTAGGGATTTGTATAGGTGCTAGAGATCAAAGCGAAAAAGATAGAGATAAAACATTTTGGGTGGCATGCCTTTCCTGTCAACGAAAACGATCGAGTAGTTCCCAATACTTTCCATGCTAGATATATCATAGGCGGTTCCCAAACAAAAAATAAAGTTTATTCCTTTTTCCACCATACTTTCACATCCCACAGCTAACTGAATCCACGGGTGCCGTCCATACCAACACTTTCCAAGGAATTTATTATTTGACAACATAAAGTAAATTCATTTTCATTTTGGGATTGGGCATCCCTAATACCTTTGTCGTACTCTCGTGCAATGACAAGTGAATAAACACTCATCTTGAGAATAACACATCTAGCATGGAAAAATATCAGCCACCCCCTACCGTTTCATGAGCGGTACGAGCACACAAAAAGGAAATTCATTTTGAAGATTAGAGATGGCACATACAAATTTTCTTAGAACGGCAAAAGTATACCACGTATAGGTAGGTATAGTGGACTCATATGGCAAAACTAGTTTAAGGATTTTGGATGCACAAGTAGTAATCATACATAGTACAAGTGAAGGCTAGAATATTGAGAAGCATCCAACCAAGAAAAGAAAAATCCCATAAGTGAGCATTAAGCATAACTAACACCGAATAATGCACCACAAGTAGGATGTAATTTCATTGCATAACTATTGACTTTCGTGCTTGCATAGAGAATCACAAACCTTAACATCAATATTCTAACTAAACCATAATTAATCATCAACATGACTCACATATCATTATCATCATACCGCAAAACTATTACAAAGAATCAAGTTTATTTTGTCCAATGATCTTCATGAAAAATTTTATTATATCCTTCTTGAATATCTATCACTTTGGGACTAGTTTCATATGTTGCTTTTAAAAAGCTCAAACAAATCTAAGTGAAGAACATGAGCATAAAAATTTATTCTCTCTAAATAATATAAGCGAAGCATGAGGGAGTTTCTAAAAAAATTTACTAACTATCAAATAAATCTAAGTGGAGCATGAGAGCCTTTCTTCAAAAATAATAAAACACACCATGCTCAAAAAGATGTAAGTGAAGCACTAGAGCAATTCCATAGCTCAAAAAATTTAAGTGAAGCACATAGAGCAATTCTAACAAATCATAGTGTAATTTTGGCTCTCTCAAATAGGTGTGTTCAGCAAAGATACATGACTTAAACTAAAAAGGAAAACAAGGAAAGACTCATATAATACAAGACGCTCCAAGCAAAACTCATGATATGTGATGAATAAAAATATAGTTCCAAGTAAAATACCGGTGGTCGTTAGAAGAAAGAGGGGATGCCACTCGGGGGGCATCCCCAAGCTTAGTTGCCTGCTTATTTTTTAGATAATAGCTTGGATGTCATGGGGGATCCACAAGCTTAAGCTCTTCTTACTCCTTATCCCTTCATCCATCGTGATCTCACCGAAAACTTGAAAACTTCAATCACACAAAACTCAACAAAACCTCTTCGTGAGATCCGTTAGTATAACAAAGCAAATTAATACTCTAAGTACTTTTGAAAACCCATTCATATTTTATTTTTGCATTATATCTACTGTATTCCAACTTTACCATGGCTTATACCCTCCAATACAAACCATAGATTCATTAAAATAAGCACACAACGCAAAGAAAACAGAATCTGTTAAAAACAGAACAGTCTGTAGCAATCTGAAAACTTCGAATACTTATATAACTCCAAAAATTCTGAAAAAATAGGAAAATGTAGGAAATTTGTATATAAATCTTGTGTACAAAAATAGGGATTTATATCACTTCTGTGTATTTACAAAATTGTTTTACTTGATGCAAAAGTTTCTGTTTTTCAACAAGATCAAATCAACTATCACCCAACATGATCCCAAAGGCTTTGCTTGGCACAAACACTAATTAAAACATAAAAAACACAATCATAACAGTAGCATAATTGTGCAAACACTCAAGAACAGAAAGAAAAATACAAAAATAAATTTTCTTCATTGGTTGCCTCCCAACAAACGCTATCGTTTTATGCCCCTAGCTAGGCATAATGCATAGATTCAAGTATTGTCATATTTAGTTTCCAACTCCTCAACACTTAGAATTATTTAAGGATTTGGCATACAAATTTTCAATAAAAATACTCCTAGGAACAAGTTTGAAGAATTCGTTTTTGCAAGTAGGGTCTTTAATCACTTCAACAAAGTTATGGTGAATACTAATCATTTCAAGATCTTCTCTTTTAGAAGTTGTACCCTTGTTTTTAGTGACTTGAGTAATATTGACAATTTTTATGGGAGTTTTTTTAACAGTTTTAGCGGAATAAAAAGTTGTGCTTAAATTACTAAAAAATTCTTCCAACTTATCAATTCTAGCAGAGCTCTCCTCTATTCTTTCGCTGAATGCGGGCTCTTTTACTTTTAGTACCTTAAGAGCATCTCCCTCTTTTGACCTAATTCTATTAGCAAGATTGTGCATCCTTTTATCTAATTTTTTAATATTTTCATCAGTGAGCATTTTCTTCTCAATAGCATCTAACCTTTCCATAACATGCTCGAGAGTTAAAGTTGTTTCATTAACCATAAGAGGTGATGATCCCACTAAATTTACCATAGCATTAAAAGCATCTAGAGAAGGACACATCAAAAAATTCCCACCAGTAATTGTATCAAGAACGAATCTATATCAAGTAGTGATGCCCACATAAAAGCAGCGAAGAAGAACAACGGTAGATTGCTTACGAATAGATCTATTATGAGCATTATAAATCCTATACAATCATCTTTTAAATTCTCCCCTCCCCTTTGTTTGAAGTTAAGAACCTCGTTCTCGGGAGTGCACGCAATAGAGGAAGAACTATCCATAATGACAAAACGTGGCAAACATTATTGCACACGAAAAACAGATCTGACGAGAAAACGGTGAAAGAAAAAGCGAATAAAACAACAAATTTTTGTGAAGTGGGGAGATGAAAACAAGAGGCAAATGCCAAATAATGTAAATTGCAAGGAGATGAGATTTGTGATTAGGAACCTAATAGATGTTGATGTTGTCTCCCCGACAACGGCGCAAGAAATCCTTTTGATGCGGCTTGAAGTACGTCGGTATTTCCCCAAAGAGGAAGGGATGATGCAGCACAGCTACGGTAGGTATTTCCCTCAGTGATGAGATCAAGGTTATCAAACCAGTAGGAGAACCAAGCAACACTATGTAAACGGTACCTGCACGCAAAGAACAAATACTTGTAACCCGGCGTGTTAAAGGGGTTGTCAATCCCTTTCTGGTAACGGTGCCAGAAATTGCTAAGTTGTAGGGATAAAAATGTGAGAGATTGGATAGATAGATCTCGATAAAACGCGAAATAAAACAAAGTGCAACAAAGTATTTTTAGGTTTTTGATAATATAGATCTAAAAATAAAAGATGCAAATAAAAGGAAAATAGCAATGTAGATCTGAAAATATATGATGAGAAAATAGACCCAGGGGCCGTAGATTTGACTAGTGGCTTCTCTCTAGAAAAATAACAAATGGTGGGTAAACAAATTACTGTTGGGCAATTGGTAGAACTTCAAATAATTATGGCGATATCCAGGCAATGATCATTATATAGGCATCACGTCCAAGATTACTAGACCGACTCCTGCCTGCATCTACTACTATTACTCCAAACATCAACCGCTATCCAGCATGCATCTAGTGTATTAAGTTCATGGAGAAATGGAGTAATGCAATAAGAACGATGACATGATGTAGACAAGATCTATTCATGTAGGAATAGATCCCATCTTGTTATCCTTAATAGCAACGATACATACGTGTCATTTCCCCTTCTATCATTGGGATTGAGCACCGTAAGATCGAACCCATCACAAATCACCTCTTCCCATGGCAAGAAAAATCGATCTAGTCGGCCTAAATAAACCAAAGATTCGAAGAAGAAATATGAGGCTATAAGTAATCATGCATATAAGAGATAAAACTCAAATAACTTTCATGGATAAAATAGATCTGATCATAAACTCAAAGTTCATCGGATCCGAACAAACACACCGCAAAAGAGTTACATCAAATAGATATCCAAGAGACCATTGTATTGCGAATCAAAAGAGAGAGAGAGTAAGCCATCTAGCTACTAACTACGGACCCGAAGGTCTACAACGAACTACTCAAGCATCATCGGAGAGGCACCAATGAGGATGATGAACCCCTCTGTGATGGTGTCTAGATTGGATAAGATGTTTCTGGAACTTTCTGTGGCTGGAATTGTGTTTCGTCGACTCCCCTAGGATTTTTGGAATATTGGGGTATGTATAGAGTAAAGAGGCGGTGCAGGAGGCCACCGATGTGGGCAAAACCCACCAGGGCGCGCCTGGGCCCCCAGGCGCTCCCAGGTGGGTTGTGCCCCCCTCGGGGCACCCCTATGGTACTTCTTTGGCCCATCCTGTGTCTTCTCGCCCAGAAAAATTCTCCAAAAAGTTTCACTGCGTTTGGACCCCGTTTGGTATTGATTTTCTGCAAAGTAAAAAACAAGCAAAAAACAGGAACTGGCACTGGGCACTATGTCAATAGGTTAGTCCCAAAAAATGATATAAAGTTGTTATAAAATGATTGTAAAACATCTAACATTGATATTATAACAGCATGGAACAATAAAAAGTTATAGATATGTTGGAGACGTATCAGCAAGCACGAAAGTCGATGATTATCCAACAAAGTTACATCCTACTTGTGGTGTATTATTGAGTGTTAGTTATGTTTAATGCCCGTTTATGACCGTTTTCATTTTTTGGTTGGTTGCTTCTCAATCTATTTGCTAGCCTTTCCTTGTACTAAGCGGGAATACTGGTTGTGCATCCAAACTCCTTAAACGAAGTTGGGCCAAATGAGTCTACCATACCTACCTATATGTGGTATTTCCATGTCGTTCCAAGTAAATTTGTATGTGCCAACTCTAAATTTCAAAATGAATTTCCTTTTTGTGTGCCCGTACCGCTCATGAAGCGGTAGGGGGTGGCCAATATTTTCCATGCTAGGTATGTTATTCTCAATATGAGTGCTTATTCACTTGTTGCACGAGGGTGTGGCGGGTAATAGGGATGCCCGATCCCGAAATAAAAAAATTCTTATATGTTGTTCATAATAAATTCCTTGGAAAGTGTTGGTATAGAAGGCACCCGTGGATACGGCTATCCATGGATTGTGTAAGGATGGTGGAAAAGAAATAAACTTTATTTTATGTTTGGGAACCACCTATGATTTATCTAGCATGGAAGATATTCGGAATTATTGGTCATTTTCGTTTACAGGAAATGCATGCCTCTCAAAACAACTTTTTTCTCTCAATTTAAGCTATGAGCTCTCGGACCTCTACAAATCTCTGCTTCCCTATGCGAAGGGACTATCTATTTACTTTTATGCAATTTTTATTTTTACCGAGTCTCTCTTATAGAGTATCTATAATTTGATACGTCTCCAATGTATCTATAATTTTTTATTATTCCATGCTATTAAAGTATCAATCTTGGATGTTTTATATACATTTACTAGACACTTTATATCATTTATTGGGACTAACCTATTGACATAGTGCCCAGTGCCAGTTCCTATTTTTTGCTTGTTTTTTACTTTGCAGAATATCTATACCAAACGAAGTCCAAATGCCACGAAACTTTTTGGAGATTTTGTTTTTGCAGGAAAACACCCAGGAAACTTCTGGAGGGCACGAGGGGATGCTCATGGGGCCCACTAGGCACCAGGGCATGCTAGGGGCCTCTGGCGTACCCTAGTGGCTAGTGGGGCCCGTGGGCACCCACTTGACCTACCTCCGCCTCTATAAATATTCTAAAATCCTAAAAACCCTAGGGCATTCGACAAAATACTATTTCCGCCGCCGCAAATTCCAGAACCACGAGATCCAATCTAGAGGCCTTGTCCAACACTCTGTCGGAGGGGGCAATGATCTGATACGTCTCCAACGTATCTATAATTTTTGATTGTTCCATGCTGTTATATTATCACTCTTGGATGTTTTACAATCATTTTATAGTCATTTTATATCATTTTTTGGGACTAACCTATTGACATAGTGCCCAGTGCCAGTTGCTGTTTTCTGCTTGTTTTTTCCATCGCAACAAATCAATACCAAACGGAGTCCAAATGCAACGAAACTTTTTGTGGGTTTTTTATGGACCAGAAGACACCCAATGGGCCATAGAATCACCTGGGGGTGCCCCGAGGGGGGCATAACCCACCAGGGCACGCCTAGGGGTTATGCCCACCTCGGTGGCCTCCCGCACCGCCTCTTTGCTCTATAAATACCCGAATATTCTAGAAACCCTAGGTGAGTCGACAAAAATCAATTCCAGCCGCTGCAAGTTCCAGAACCACTAGATCCAATCTAGACACCATCACGGAGGGGTTCATCATCCTCATTAGTGCCTCTCCGATGATGCGTGAGTAGTTCATTATAGACTTACGGGTCCGTAGTTAGTAGCTAGATTGCTTCCTCTCTCTCTCTCTTTTGATTCTCAATACAATGGTCTCTTGGAGATCTATTTGATGTAACTCTTTTTTGTGGTGTGTTTGTTGGGATCTGATGAACTTCGAGTTTATGATCAGATCTATGTGTTTATCCATGAAAGTTATTTGAGTCTTTTGATCTCTTATATGCATGATTTCTTATAGCCTCGTATTTCTTCTTCGATATTTGGGTTTAGTTTGGCCAACTTGATCTATTTATCTTGCAATGGGAAGAGGTGCTTTGTGATGGGTTCGATCTTACGGTGCTTGATCCCATTGACAAAAGGGGAACCGAAATGTATGTATCGTTGCTATTAAGGATAACAAGCTGGGGTCTATTTCTACATAAATAGATCTTGTCTACATGATGTCATTGTTCTTATTCCATTAATCCGTTTCTCCATGAACTGAATACACTAGATGCATGCTGGATAGCGGTCGGTGTGTGGAGTAATAGTAGTAGATGCAAGCAGGAGTCGATCTACTAATCATGGACGTGATGCCTATATAATGATCATTGCCTGGATAGCATCATGATTATTTGAAGTTCTATCAATTCCCCAGCAGTAATTTGTTTACCCACCGTTTGCTACTTTTCTCGAGAGAAGCCACTAGTGAAAGCTACGCCCCCCGGGTCTCTTGTTTATTATATTTGCCTTCGTGATCTATTTTTATTTTCTTTTATCTTCATATCTGTATTATCCAAAAACCGAAAATATCTCGCTGAATTTTTTTGCTTTTATTTGCATCTACCAATCTATCACAAATTTTATCCCGTCTACTTGCCAATTTCCGGCGCCGTTACCCGAAAAGGATTGACAACCCCTTTAATACGTCGGGTTGTGAGTATTTGTTACTGGTGTGCAGGTGCCGTTCACATAATGTTGTGTGGTTATCCTATTGGTTCGATAACCTTGGTCTCATCACTAAGGGAAATACCTTCCGTCGCTGTGTTGCATCATTCCTTCCTCTTTGGGGAAATACCGACGTAGTTCAAGCAGACATCGAAAGGAATTTCTGGTGCCATTGCGGGGAGACATCATCAACATCTACCAGGTTCCTAATAACAAATCTCATCTCCTTGCAATTTACATTATTCGCCATTTGCCTCTCGTTTTCCTCTCGCCCACTTCAAAAAAAATTGCCGTTTTATTCGCCCTCTTTTTCGTTCGCCGTTTTCTCGTCAGATCTATCCTTTGCTTGCAATCATGAGTGATTTCCGTATGGCAGAAACAGATGATGGCCTAACTCCTAAAATGACGATCCGGCAATCTGGATGCTAAAACTTTTGTTTTGGGGCAAGGGAATGTTATAGGAAAAGAACGTATCCAAGAATTTTTCAATTGTGTTGGAAATTTAAGTCTTGATGATGCCCCTATACTTAAGAGGACTAAATCTTATGCGGAAGCAATTTCAGCACTAGTTCTAAAACTTGAGAACAAATTTATCCGCACTCATCCTACCTTGAAAAGATTGTTTTTTGAGTTACCCGTTATAAAGAACCCCAAGGCTAAAAAACTAGCTACTCTTGTTCTTATGAATGAATTTGACTACATAATATGGGAAGCTAGGGAAATCTTTGATTTTTATTGTATGAATCGTCAAAAACCCGTGATAGACGAAATTCTTTATAATAGTGATTATGCGTTAAGACATTTGCTTGGGGATAATCAAATCTTTGATGACAATCTTAAAAAGGAAGTCCCTGTTTTAGATATAATCCAACAAGTTTTCAATGATGTTAATCAACATTATTCTAGGATTGTTGTCGGAAATCAAAGGGGTTATGATGATAAGTAGCTTGATAGTGCTAAGGTTTCCATGGATAATGTGTTTTACGTTGTTTTTGCAAAACCTCCTGACAAAAACACAACTAAGTAAATTAAGGAGAAAGATGACAATACTTAGACCCTTCGCATTGTGCCTAGCTAGGGGCTAAAACGATAGCGCTTTTTGGGAGGCAACCCAATGAATAAAATTTATTTTTGTCTTCTCCTTTCTGTTCTTGAGTGTTTTCACAATTATGATACTATTATGATTGTGTTCTTTGTGTTTTAATTAGTGTTTGTGCCAAGTAAAGCCTTTAGGATCATGTTGGGTGATTGTTGATTTGATCTTGCTGAAAAACAGAAACTTTTGCACTCACGAAAATAATTTTAGTTTTTAACAGAAGCTTGATAAAATACTGATTGTTTTTGCATAAGATTAATATACAAATTGGTCAAATTTTCCTAATTTTTCAGAATTGTTGGATTTTTATAAGTATTCCAAATATCCATATTGCTACAGACTATTCTGTTTTGGACAGATTCTATTTTCTTTGCGTTGTGTGCTTGTTTTGATGATTCTATGGTTTCCTTTAAAGAGTTTTTGCCATAGAAAAGTTGGAATACAGTATATATAATGCAAAAATAAAATATGAATGGTTTGCAACAGTACTTATAGTAGTGATTTGCTTCGTTATACTAACGGATCTCACAAAGGTTTTGTTGAGTTTTCTGTGATTGAAGTTTTCAAGTTTTCGATGATATTATGATGGATGAAGGAATAAGGAGTAAGAAGAGCCTAAGCTTGGGGATTCCCATGGCATCCCAAGCAATTATCCAAAGAGAAGCAAGCAACTAAGCTTGGGGGTGCCCGAGTGGCATCCCCTCTTTCTTCTAACGGCCATCGGTATTTTACTCGAAGTTATATTTTTATTCGTCACATACTATGAGTTTTGCTTGGAGCGTCTTGTATGATATGAGTCTTTGCTTGTTTTGATTTTTATTTTAAGTCTTGAATCCTTGCTGGACACACTTATTTGAGAGAGCCAAAATTATGCCATGACTTGTTAGAATTGCTCTCTATACTTCACTTAAATCTTTATGAGCTATGGAATTACTATAGTGCTTCACTTATACCTTTTTGAACACGGTGTGCTTTAATATTTTTGAAGAAATGCTCTCATGCTTCACTTAGATTTATTTGAGAGTTAGTAAAAAATAAAGAAATTCTCTCTCGCTTCACTTAAATTATTTTGAGAGAAGAAATTTTTTATGCTCATGTTCTTCACTTATATTTGTATGAGCTTATCAAAAGCAACATATGAAACTAGTCCCAAAGTGATAGATATCCAAGGAGGATATAATAAAAACTTTTGTGAAGATCATTGGACAAAATAAACTTGATTTTTTGTAATAGTTTTGCGATATGTTGATAGTAATATGTGAGTCATGTTGATGAGTAATTATGCTTTAGTAAGAATATTGGTGTTAAGGTTTGTGATTCCCTATGCAAGCACCAAAGTCAATAGTTATGCAATGAAATTACATCCTACTTGTGGTGCATTATTCGGTGTTAGTTATGCTTAATCCTCGCTTATGAGATTTTTCATTTCTTGGTTCGATGCTTCTCAATCTTTTGCTAGCCTTCATTTGCACTAAGTATGACCACTACTTGTGCATCCAAAATCCATTAAACCAGTTTTGCCACATGAGTCCACTATACCTACCTATATGTGGTATTCTTTTGTTGTTCTAAGCAAATTTATATGTGCCATCTCTAATTTTCAAAATAAATTTCTCTTCTGTGTGCTTGTATCGCTCATGAAACGGTAGGGGGTGCCTGATATATTTCCATGCTAGATACGTTATTCTCAAGATGAGTGTTTATTCACTTGTCATTGCACGAGAGTATGGGAAAGGTATTAGGGATGCCCAGTCCCAAAATGAAAAATGAATTTACTTTATGTTGTCAAATAATAAATTCCTTGGAAAGTGTTTGTATGGAAGGCACCCGTCGATACGGTTAGCCATGGAAAGTGAAAGTATGGTTGAAAAAGGAATAAACTTTATTTTTTGTTTAGGAACCGCCTATGATATATCTAGCATGGAAAGTATTGAGAACTACTCGATCTTTTTCGTTGACAGGAAAAGCATGCCACCCTGAATGTTTTATCTCTACTTTTTTTGCTTTGAGCTCTGGCACCTCTACAAATCCCTACTTCCCTCTGCGAAGGGCCTTTCTTTTACTTTATGCAATTTTTATTTTTACTTGAGTCTCCATCTTCTCTTATAAAGCACTAACTAAGGGGCACTATGATCGTACTTGAGCATTGGGTGTAGCTAATATGCGAGTGTGTTTCATGAATGGATCAATGATTGAGCATAATGGGCTACGGATAACTTGCTTTAGCGTTGATAATTTGGAAGACATGGTTGCTTGTTGATATGCTTGAGTATTGAAATCTTCATGTCAAAACTAGACTATTGCTTTGAACCATATAAAAGTCCAAATGTCCATCCTACAAATAAAAGAATATGTGATGAACATGTTAGGCAACATTCCACATCAAAAATTCTGTTTTTATCATTTACCTACTCAAGGACGAGCAGGAATTAAGCTTGGCGGTGCTGATGCGTCTCCAACATATCTATAATTTTTTATTGTTCCATGATGCTATATGATAATTGGATGTTTTACAATCATTTTATAGTCATTTTATATCATTTTTGGGACTAACCTATTGATATAGTGCCCAGTGCGAGTTGTTGTTTTTTGCTTGTTTTTTACATCGCAGGAAATCAATACCCATTGGAGTCCAAATGCAACGAAACATTTTTGGATTTTTTTTATGGACAAGAAGACACCCAATGGGCGGAGAAGCACCTGGGGGTGCCCCGAGGGGGGCACAACCCACTAGGGCGTTCATGGGCCCCTAGGAACGCCCAGGTGGGTTGTGCCCACCTCGATGGCCTCTCGCACCGTCTCTTTGCTCTATAAATACCCCAATATTCCATAAACCCTGGGGGAGTCGACGAAAATCAATTCCAGCTGCCGCAAGTTCCACAACCACCAGATCCAATCTAGACACCATCACAGAGGGGTTCATCATCCTCATTGGTGCCTCTCTGATGATGCGTGAGTAGTCCATTGTAGACCTACGGGTCCGTAGTTAGTAGCTAGATGGCTTCCTCTATCTCTCTCTTGATTCTCAATACAATGGTCTCTTGGAGATCTATTTGATGTAACTCTTTTTGCGGTGTGTTTGTTGGGATCCAATGAACTTTCAGTTTATGATCAGATCTATGTTTTTATCCATGAAAGTTATTTGAGTCCTTTGATCTCTTATATGCATGATTGCTTATAGCCTCGTATTTCTTCTCCGATATTTGGGTTTTGTTTGGCCAACTTGATCTATTTATCTTGCAATGGGAAGAGGTGCTTTGTGATGGGTTCGATCTTACGGTGCTTGATCCCATTGACAAAAGGGGAACCGACACGTATGTATCATTGTTATTAAGGATAACAAGATGGGGTCTATTTCTACATAAATAGATCTTGTCTACATCATGTCATCGTTCTTATTGCATTACTTCATTTCTCCATGAACTTAATACACTAGATGCATGCTGGATAGCGGTCGAGATGTGTGGAGTAATAGTAGTAGATGCGGGCAGGAGTCGGTCTACTAATCTTAGATGTGATGCCTATATAATGATCATTGCCTGGATATCGTCATGATTATTTGAAGTTCTATCAATTGCCCAACAGTAATTTGTTTACCCACCGTTTGCTATTTTTCTCGAGAGAAGCCACTAGTGAAACCTACGGCCCCCGGGTCTCTTCTTTATTGTATTTGCCTTCACGATCTATTTTTATTTGCTTTTATTTTCAGATCTATATTATCCAAAAACCCAAAAATATCTCGCTGAATTTTATTTGCTTTTATTTGCATCTACCAATCTATCACAATTTTTATCCCGTCTACTTGCCAATTTCTGGCGCCGTTACCTAAAAGGGATTGACAACCCCTTTAATATGTCAGGTTGCGAGTATTTGTTATTTGTGTTCAGGTGCCGTTCATGCAGTGTTGCGTGGTTCTCCTACTGGTTCGATAACCTTGGTCTTATCACTGAGGGAAATACCTACCATCGTTGTGTTGCATCATCCCTTCCTCTTTGGGGAAATACCAACGTAGTTCAAGCAGGCATCACAATCACAGAGGGGTTCTTCATCATCCTTGCTGCCCCTCCGATGATGCGTGAGTAGTTTACCACAGACATACGGGTCCATAGTTAGTAGCTAGATGGCTTCTTCTCTCTTTTTGATCTTCAATGCAATGTTCTCCTTGATGTTCTTGGAGATCTATTTGATGTAAAGACTTTTTGCAACGTGTTTGTTGGGATCCGATGAATTGTGAGTTTATGATCAGATCTATCCATGAATAATATTTGATTTTTTCTCTGGACGGTTTTATGCATGATTATTATAGCCTCGTATTTCTTCTTCCAGTTATTGGTTTGGTTTGGCCAACTAGATTGATTTTTCTTGACATGGGAAGAGGTGCTTTGTGATGGGTTGGATCTTGCGGTGCTCAATCTCAGTGACAGAAGGAGACATCACGCATGCATCATTGCTACTAAGGGTAACAAGATGGGGTTTGTTCATACGTTAGTTTATCTTGTCTACACCATATCATCTTGCCTAATTACTCTATTTTCCATGAACTTAATACACTAGATGCATGTTGGATAGCGGTCAATGTGTGGAGTAATAGTAATAGATGCAGGCAGGAGTTGGTCTACTAATCTTGGACATGATGCCTACATACATGATCATTGCCTTGGATATCGTGATAATTATTTGTTTTTTTGTCAATTGCCCAACAATAATTTGTTTACCCACCGTATGCTATTTTCTCGAGAGAAGCCTCTAGTGAAAACTACGGCCCCGGGGTCTATTTCCAATCATATTAAAACCAAAAATACCTTGCTACAATTTTTCTTTCTTTATTTTATTTTTTGTTTCAGTTAGATCTATTTATCAAATCCCATACGATTTGATCTATCTCAATACCATTGAGGGACTGACAACCCCATTTACACGTTGGGTTGCAAGTATTTGTTGTTTGTGTGCATGTGATATTTACATAGTGTTGCTTGGTTCTCCTACTGGATTCATAACCTTGGTTTCATAACTAAGGGAATACTTACCTCTGTTGTGCTGCATCATCCCCTCCTCTTCGGGGAAATACCAACGCAGATTACAAGCAATCAAAAACTCCACAGAACCAGATGATTACAAATGGATACCGCAAGCATACATGCATGACTAACAACACTATTGAGTTTGTATTAATCCTAGTAATGTGCATGATATGTGAAGACAGTTGTTTATACAATTGAAATTGAAACCAACATAGAGCAAGAAGTTACAACACCAAACCAGTTAAATAAACAAGTTTAAAACATACCTGTTGGATGTTGCGTAATTGGAGTTTCGATTGGATCAATTAGTTGGTATGAGTAAATACTATGATAAAAGAGCAAAGCAGTATGCGGCATAGCTATGGAATCTTACTCAAGAATAGTTGTTACTATGCTTTAAGCACTTGTCCTACATAAACAAAGTATAGTAAGAGACATGTAGAAATATATAGTAGTTCAAAGTGCAGTTTGATCTCATTGATCCTACCTGATTCTTGGGTCTGGACCATTGCAGAACAAGGCATTCCTATTCATCGTCTCGTAAATGCCTCTCCAGAGAAAGTAAGAGAACTTGATGAGTTTCATTGCCAGTGAGGTATGGTTTCTTCAGGCCGTGCCAATACTGGCACACAACATTCTTGAAGATAGCATAGGAATTAGCAAAGGTTACCTCGTCGTGAGTATCCAAATCAGCCATTATCTATAGAGAAAAATGGGAGCATCTGATGGGTCATAACCGACTGGGAACTAGAAAGTATGGGAAAAACAAAGTAATTACCATGAATAATGTTACTTACACATAACTCCAGGAGGAACACCTGAAATTGGATTTTCTTCATTTTTCGTATAATATTTGCACGATGGGAAGATATCGAGAGAGGATTTAACAACATCGAAAGCCATGCTCGCTAAACTATGGATGATTGATGGTGCTTTGTCCGCAAGAATAGGTGTGCTACTAATGCCTATTAGAGTTGGGGTTTCCCGTGGCGGCCATGGTGCTTTGGGCACTGGAGTTTCCATAGTAACTGCTCTTGTTTGGGTGCTCTATGCGATGGTTTTGTGTCAACTGGAACTGCATTACTATCTACTGGGGTTAGGGTTGGATGGGGTGTAACTGGTCCTATGTTCATCGGAGTAGGGGTACTATATGCGAGAGTGTGGATTATGTGTCGTGAGGCTGGTTGTTGGGAAAATACAACCGGGTGCTATCTGCATCGACAGGTAGCACTGTCTATTCTGAAGACCGTGTTTTTTACTTTGTTAGATATTGTCATCACCCCCTCCAATTCAAATTGTTGATAAGCAAGAAAAGTAATTGAATGTATAAAAATCGTATGATAGACAAATGCAATAGGTAGTGGGGGAAAAGAGGGCATGAAATATTCTACATATAGTTTTTCTAACTAAGCAGGATAGCATGACATAATTTCACGTATATGATGTCTAACTAAAAATGATAGGATGACATAATTCATATATGTGATGTCTAACTAAACAGGACGACATGACATAATTATATGATGTCTTACTAAACAGGTTGACATGTCATAATTCATATATGTTGTCTAAGTAAACAGAATGGTATGGTATAATTCACATATATGATTTATATACTAAGCAGATGACATTCACATATATGATATCTAAACTAAGCAATATAGACAGGAGTAGTATACTCCTCCCAAATTAGGGCATACACCTTGGGGGATATGACTGATCATTTGTCTCTGAATACTTCTCTGATGAGCTATGCATAACCGACCGGACATCTGCTTTGACGGGTTGCACTGTCTGCTCTAAAGACCTTATTTTCACTCTAGATTTTTTTTATCGCCCACTCAAATGGCTGATTCACGGGAAGAGTAGTTGAATGTACAAACATTGTCATCAAATAGAATACGTAATTAAAAAAAATGATGGCATGACATAATTCACATATATGATGCCTGATTAAATATGATCACATTGCATAATTTACATATATGATGTCAGGCTAAACAAGATGACATTGCATAATGCACATATTACTCCTATAAAGGATGCTGGAGTACCCGCCTTCCTAGGCGCTTCGATGGTGAGAGAGCCTTCTGCGCCATCCATTTTCGGATGGCTTGCTGCGGGGGCCTCTCGGGTGCTCTGTGTGCCATCCGATCAGCCCTGACGGCGTGCGCCTAGGCGACCCGCCTCCGCGGTTCATGACGGGTGGACCGCGGGGCATTCCTGCGGCCACCGTCATTGGGCGGCTTCAGCGCGCCCGCAAGCGGCCTTTCTTGCGGTGCCCCACACGCGATGGGCCAGTCGGACCCGCATGTCGATGTGTACACCATGGGTCGGTGGGACGGCACGCAGTCAGATGGCTCGGGCGAGCGAGCGTCCGACCCGTCCGTTTCGAGGCGGCGTGCCGCGGGGTCTTCTTGGGGGCTATCCGCATCATTCGATCCGTTCGGACAGCACGGACCCGGGCGCCCCTTCTCCTCAGTCTATGATGGGTGGACCGCGGGCGCGCCCGGGCCACCGTCATGGTTCGGTGACCGTCGCGCCCATGAGAATCGCGACGGGCCGACCGAGATGGCATGTCGGTGTGTATGCCCCAGGTGGGTGCGTCGCTCGCCTGCGCCAGCTCTCGCAAGGGGCCCCTGTGTTAGAGTTGTTCCCTCGCCCAAGTCATCTGCCTGTGTGTCCTCCTACCCGGGCTG